>NW_006399781.1:16845342-16857609 GCF_000299155.1 Elephantulus edwardii
TCTGATGCACAATGAGATTTCTCTTGGAGCGGAAGGCCTTCTGGCACTCACTGCAATGGAAGGGCTTTTCTCCAGTGTGTGATCTCTGATGCACAGTGAGATCTCTCTTGGAGCGGAAGGCCTTCTGGCACTCGCTGCAATGGAAAGGCTTCTCACCCCTGTGGATCTTCTGATGCGAGTTGAGGGTCGATTTCCGGGAGAAGGACTTGCCGCAGTCACTGCAGGAGGAGAGGAACTGGCGCGTGTGACACGTCTGATGAGCACTGAGGCTTGACTTCTGTCTAAAGCCCTTGCCACAGTCCCCGCACACATATGGCTTCTCCCCCATGTGAATTCGCAGGTGGACGGTGAGGCTTGTCTTCTTCTGGAAGCCCCGGCCACAATCCCTGCACACATATGGCGTCTCTCCCTTGTGAGTTCTCTGGTGGATAAGACTCTTCTTATGCTTCAAACGTTTGCCACACTCATTGCACAAGTAGGGCTTTTCACCACTGTGCGTCCGCTGGTGGCTAATGACACCTCTCTTGTATGTGAAGCCTTTGCCGCACTCACCACAAACATAGGGCTTCTCTCCTGTGTGGGTTCGTTGGTGCACGGTGAGACCATAATGCCTGTTGAATCCTTTACCACACTCCCAACACATGTAGGGTTTCTCCCCCGTGTGGATTCGCTGATGCTCGGTGAGATAACTCTTGAGAATGAATCCCTTCCCACACTCACTGCATGTGTGTGGTTTCTCCGCCATATGCCTCTTCCAATGGATGGTGAGCTGCTTCTTCTGGAGAAAGGCTCTGCCACACTCCACACATTTATAAGGCTTTTGTCCTCTATGTGTTGAGTGGTGATGGTCAATGAGATTTGACTTTTTAAAGAAGGCTTCCCCACACAGACTGCATCGATAGGGCTTCTGTCCTGCGTGGAGGAGCTGATGGTCAGTGAGGGTAGACCTTCTGTGGAAGGCTTTCCCACACTCGCTGCAGGCATGGGGCTTTTTCATCTTGTCAGATTCCTAATGCTTAATGAGTGTAGATTTGGTCGGGCTGCATTTCTGGCTCTTGGGGAATTTGATTCGAGGACAAAATTGTTCACGACCCACAGGGACCAAGACTGTCTCGTCTTTGAGAGGCTCAGTGGAATTCTTTACCTCCTCACTTCTGATCTGCGTAACGGAGGGTAAGCTTAAATTTGACTTCACACCTCTTTGACAGATGTCAAAGATACAATGACTTTCCCTTAAAGGAAGATGAACTGTATTCTGACGAGTGGTGTTTTCTGATGCAGCATGTTTATCTGACTGTCCAGTTCCCTTGACTCTTCTAACATGTTGTAACCATACACGTGGATGATCATCAAGGTCCCAGGTTTCTGAAGAGCTTCCACCCTGGCTTCTGTCCAGTAGAGTTCGCAGTGGCTCTCTCTGCTGCAATATGGAGAGGGCATCTGCTCTGCTAATGTCACACCCGATGGACACCAGGTGACTGTGGGTCTCCAGCATCATGCCCCAGTACAGGGCCTTCTGAGCAGGGCCCAGGAGCTGCCACTCCTCCCAGGTGAACTTCACAGTCACATCGTCCAACGTCAGTGACCCCTGAACCCTGTCCATTCTCTTTCGTTTCTGGGGCATCACCAGCTGCCGGGAAGCTCCTGAAGTTCCCCCTTTCTGCAAAATGGAGGCTTGATGTACGAAAGCTTGGACAGGGTCAGGAGTATAATGGAGAGAGTGCCTAAAAGAAGAACAGAAGACGCTGTCGCTCATGAGTCTTAAAACAAAAAAGGGGGAACTGCAGGAGCTGCAGGTGCTGACGCATTGGGAAATATGAATGGTACTGGGCAAGTGTGGCAGAAATTGATTGGAGAAATAAAGTTAAGTATTAGCCAATAAGAAAATGTTAAGTGTTAGTTATAAGTCAATAGGAATAGAGAGTTAATAGCCAATAGGAATAGTTAAGTTAGTAGAGTAAGAGCCAATAGGAATTAGGTTAGAAGTTATCTAGGCTAAGGGTATATAAGGGGTTGAGGGGAAGAAGAAGGCGGAAGGCGCCATTACCAGAATAAAGAAGTATCAAGCTGCAACGAATCCCAGTGTCGTGTTTTCCTTTATTCCGCTGGCGGGGTTGGAACGCGGCATCTCTTGAGAAATGTCAACCTTCCTTCCATAAAGGGTATCTCCGAAGATGACAATATCCAAATCCTAGGAGCTCTTCCTCCCTCTTTCTTTTGCTGTAGGGGTGTCAAGGCCTGCTTCCCCTCCAGGAACCTCACGGACCTGCACACCGGTTCCTTTCCGGAATCCCCGCATAAGTACACAAAGAAACAGCCCCAAAATTCAAACCTCTTGCGTGCAACTACTTCTCCGCCTCCTTGCAGGCCTCCACATTTCTTTTTTCAATGGTGTGCATCACTATCCATGATTAAACATTTACCATACTGTGGAGGAACCCTCTGAAATGCCAGCAAAGAGACACATGATGACATGTAAAATGTAAGGGGAAAACTAAGTCTTATATACAAAGCAGGTAAGAAGAAATTTAATTTGTTCTTTCTTTTGCTACAAATCCCTCCACTGCACCATACATATCTCTCTCTCTCTTCGTCTCTGAAATGAGAAGGTTTCAATTTATTCTTCATGGTGTCCCAAAGTCAGAGTCAACTTGATGGCATTACTTGACACAGTGTAAATGGAGAGCCTCGGCACTTCTGGGTGTTCCCTCTTGCACCCTTTTAATTTGCTAAGAGATTTCAGGTGACATGTGAGGGGCTATTGTATGAGCTTTGAGAGAGTGCCACCTTGAAAGGGGATGTTCTGGGATGACCATTTGCTTCACCTAGAGATGGCCACCTTTAAAGTCGCACACATGCATTTCTGAAATTTTTCTGAAATTTGCTGAAGCAGGCCACCTCAGGCATCTGGCATACTCACTACAAGACCAAGAAAGTACTTCTGTTGGCAGCCCTATTGAAGGAACAGGTGCACACGTTTCATTATCCTCACCCTTCCCACACAGACAATCTCAGATAATGTCCTCCTCCTTTCATGAATAAAAATAATTTTTTCCTCTAAATAGGTTGACTATGAAAAAATATCCTGTCCTTTCCATGAATAAACTTGATATCCTTTTCCTTTCTGCCTCAAGACCTTTTAAAAGAATAATGCTCCCCTCTGTTCCATGAGCCATGGGCTAAGCACTACCACGTCCTTCTAAGCTTCCATTTGCAAAATATTTGTCCTAATAAACCCCTTCATTTGCTTGTATAAAAAAGCCTGGACTTCTATGTTACTATTTTTACTTATAAGGAAGAAGGACCCATCTAATGAGTTCACTGGAGATAATTTCTTGGCCACATTTAGAAAGCAGTCCCAAATCAGCCTCTTAAATCTTAATTCTCTAGCAAGTCAAACATGGATAACAATAATATCTAGTTTTACTCTAAATATAAAATTAGAAAATACACATATTTTAATTCTATTAGTGTCCTACATTGAAACAATTCTCATTACCATTTTAGCTGACATGCCAGATGATTTCAGAGGTTGTAAATAGCAAAGGAGGACACTGTCCATCTTTCTCCTGTAGAGCATCTGGTGGATTTGAACCACCAGAGAGGTGTGGCCTTTAGTTTAACAGTACAATTCCCTATGGACTAGGCAACCAGAACTCCCTTGACACAGAAACAAGTTCAAGTATTTCAGAACAACAACAACAAAAAATCACTACTACTATTGTATTTTTTATTGTAATTTTAATGAAAGTTTACCAAAAGGTTGGGTTTCATTCATTGTTGCTAAATACATGCCAAGGTACTTCACTGCCTTATTGTTGTTGTTTGTGCCATCAAGTCTATTATGACTCACAGTGGACAGATCAGATGCAGTAACTATGTCAATCCACCTAGCTGAGTGTCTTCCTCTCCTATACCATCCTTCTGCCCTTCCCAAGTAGGATATCCCTCTCCAAGGAAAAGCCTCTCCTTGCAACATGACCAAAGTATGTGAGTCAAAGCTTTATCATCTTTGCCTCCAATGAGCACTATGGCTGCACCTTCTCTAAGACACAGCTGTCTGTTCTTCTGGCAGGCCATGGGATAGTCAGTACACTTCTTGAACTCCACAGTTGAGAGACATCATCAATTTTTCTTCTGTCATCCTTATTCACTGTCCAACTCTCAGATGCATAACAAGTGACTGAAAAGACTATGGCTTGAAGCAAAGGCACATTCACCTTCAAACTGACATCACTGCATCTCAATAATTTTGGGAGGTCCCTGACTGCAAATTTTCCCAGTGCAAGACACCTCCTGTTTGTTGGTACCAAATGTATTAATAGTGGCTTATTGGTCAAGTGGCAAGGATTTTTTTTTTCTTGACATGAAATCCATATAGAGATGCAATCCATATTGAAGGTTACATTCTTGATCTTCTGAAGCAAGTGCTTCAAGTCCTCCTCACTTTCGGAAGGAAAAAAAATGGTTTTATCATCTGCATCCTGAAGGTTGCTAATGAGTTTTCCTTCCTTTAATCCTGATGCCACATTCTGCTTCAGAGTCCAGCTCAAATAATTTGCTAAGCATACAGATTAAATAGGTATGAAGAAAAAAATACAATGCTGACACACACTTTTTTCTCATTTTAAACCACATAGTGTTCCCTTGCTCTATTCACCCTACAGTCTCTTGATCTAGGTGCAGGTTTCACATGAAGTGCTCTGGGATTCCCACTTTTTTCAATGTTCATCATAGTTTATTATTATTCACACAGCCAAATGTCTCTGCATAGTCAATAAAACATAAACAAGACATTCTTTTGGTATGCTCTGCTTTCAGGTAAGACCATTTGATAACAGCAATGATACCCCTGGTGCCACTACCTCTTCTAAATCCCACCTGAATGGCTGGGGTGGTATGGACTGTCTATGTACTATTCTAGTAATTTTTTAATGATCTTCAGTAATATTTTGCTTCCATATGATACTGTCTGATAATTTATACATCCTGTTGAATCACCTTTCTTGTGAATGGGAACTCTTCCATTCAGTTATTTAAGCAGCTGTCCCCCTAGTGAGCACATCCAGGGCTGCATGTCTTTTAAAACATGTCAACTAGCATCCCATCAATTCCTGGGATCTTATTTTTTTTTTTTTTTTGGCTGTTGCAAAAAAGCTTTATTGTTTCATTTGGCCCAAGGCTTGGGTGAAGGGCTTCTGGGTGGATAAGATTCTACACCAGGGTGGGATAGAGAAGCTTGCTGCTGTTGGCAGGGGGACACAGAGGTTTCCCCCTGCAAGTCCCCGCAGACCCCTAGTCGTGCTTGAGGGTGAGATACTCGCCCAGCCCAGCCTGCGGGCCGCCCAGTCTCCTAATGTTGGTCAGATGGTCACCCATCTTTTTCAGCAGTTTCACTTTCTCGTCCAGGAAGTGGTTCTCCAGAAAGTCACAGTGATGGGGGTCAGTGTGGGTGGAACCCACGGCGTGCAGATCCAGAAGGGCCTGGTTTAGGTTCTTCTCCAAGGCCAGCACTGCTTGCATGGCATCCAGGGTTTTACCCCACTCATCCTGGGATGGCTTCTGGATATCTTGGAAGAGGACTCGCCCGCCGCGCTGGTTTTGCAGCTTCAAGAGCCGCTCAGCACCCTCGCGCTTCTCACTTGCCAACTCGTGGAAGAAGTGCCCCACGCCTTCCAAGGCCACATCATCACGGTCAAAATAAAAACCCAGAGAGAGGTAGGTGTAAGAGGCCCGCAGGTGCAGGATGACCAGACGGTTGACGCCAGCTTCTGCTTCGGCCGAATAATTTTGACGGATCTGAGAGCTCATAGTTGGTCGAGGTTTTGGGGCTAACAAAAAAAAGGTGTTAGCTGGTCCCGAAAATAAGAGATGGTTGAGATGATCCCGAGGTTACGCCTGGAGGTGAAGTTGGAGGGTAGTCGGAGGTTAGAAGGGGGTAAGTCGCCGGGTCTGTTCCGTCCAAACACTGTTGAAGCAAGACACAGATCCACGGGACCACTGGGGAACTCGGGATCTTATTTTTTTTTGCTAATGGCTTCAGCTTGAACTTTTCCCTTCATTATCATTAGCTCCTGGCTATGTGGCACTTCTGGAAATATGTCAAGGTTGGCCAGTTCTTTCTAGTAAAGTGACTATGTGTATTTCTTCCTTTTTCTTTTGATGTGGTACAAAACTGTGCTGCCAATGTGGTTGTTGTTACACACTATCCAGTCAACTACAACTTTTAATGACTATATGAACAACAGCTCTGAACCTTGCCCTGTGCTAGGGCAACCTCACTGTTTCCTACACATTGCTCAGATCCTATTGTCACAGTCATCATGTCAACCCATCTCATCTAGGGTCTGCCTCTCTTGTGCTGATCTTCTACACTTCCAAGCATTACTTCCTTCTCTAGTCCATCTTGATAACATGCCCAAATTATGTGAGCTGTAGTCTCTAAATCCTTACTTCCAAGGAGCAACCTGGTTTCCCCTTCTTCAGCATAGACCTGTTAGTATTCTTATCCATCCATGGTATGTTGATTACTCTTCTCCAGTACCATAATCCAAGGCATAGAGTTTTTTTGTCATCTTAGTCATTCCCCAGTTTGAAAAAGCACAACAAGCTTGGACTAGTCACACCTTAGTCTTAAGACTGACATCATTGCTTTGCAGTACTGTGAAGAAGTCTGTGGCAGCAGATTTTCCCAATGCAATTTGTCTTTTGATATCTAGATTGCTGGTGTCAAGTGTGTTGATTGTGAATCTGAACAAGATGAAATATTTAACAATTTCAATCTATTCTCCATCTAACATAATGTTGCCTACTACTGGCCTAGTGGCTAGTATTTCCATTTTCTTGATGTTGAAATGTAATCCATATTGAAGGCTGCAGTTCTTGAACTTCTGCAGCAAGCGCTTCAAGTGTTCCTCAATTTCAGCAAGTTTGTGTCATCGACACAATGAAGGGTCTTGATGAGTATTTCTCCAATCCTGACACCACAACCTTCTTCATGAAGTCCAGTTTCTCGAATGATCCACCAGCTGCTCTATTGAGGAAGATAGGTAATGTGTGATTTACTGCCTCTGTAAACCCACTGATGGGTCAGCTCCTACTCAATGGTACACAACAACAAAAACAAATCCTTATATGGTCTAATCCCTTGACGTAAATCTCTCCGTTGATATAAGGTCCTTGAGCAGCACCAACAGTTTGCATTTGCCTGCAAAGGCTGATACACATAATCTACCCAAAGCCGCACTGACGAAAGCACTACCAAGTTGCTTCTGTACCAAGATTCAATCAATACAGTTCCATGGACAGTTCTACTTTAAAACACAGGGGTCACTATGAATTAAAATTGACTCAGAAACAAGTTTAACTTTGTTATGAACTTTCTAGGAATAAAAAAAAATTAATAAGGCTCAATCCTTGACCTTGAAAAGTTCACAATTGTTTAGAAAAGGAGAGAGACATGTAAATAAATAATTTCTATGCAGTGAGATTACCAGCTTTAATACAAGTCCCATGAGTAGAGGAGAAAGCAAACAAAAACGAAACTACTAAACATTGAGTAGCTGGAAATAAATTCAATGTTCTCACGATTCTTATTTTCGTTTTAGAAAATAAATCATTCAGACTTTGGGTTAAGACAAAAATAATGGTCTTTTACTTTCAAATTTTCCTTTCTTTTAAAAGTCTTATTTATAAGCATAACAAACTGACAATCCAGATCTAAAGTTTGTTCCTCACAATCAGTTTAGGTAAGCTTTGTCAACATTTGCTTTAAATATGAAGGTCTAAGTGTCTGCAAGGCCCTATACATATTTCATTAGGCCATATTTGTCATTCAAACCTTATTTTAAATTTGAAAGACAATCATAACTGTGGTAAGTTTTAAAGAATGTCTGTAAAATTATGTTTGCTGTTTCTGTTATAAACCCAGAGTAGTTAATTTAACATTTATCATAAAAATGGTAAATCTGATTAGCTAAATGTCAAACTACTATACAAATAGCCATCTGAGTACATTGCTTTTTTGGCAAGCATTTCACAATTCCCAGGAAACAGAAAGTGAGAGGAAAATATTTCAAGAATAATTTTCACTTCATTTATCCCTCTTATTCAACAATGAGAGTACACCAAGGAATGTACCTAAGAGAGAATATTTCTTCCATCATAACAGAATATTATGCTTTAATGTTTTTGGTGTTCCCATTACAAAAATGAAAACAGTGTTAACTCTCAAAAGAATCTAAACAAATATTTAAGCAAATGATGCACTTACTCACAAAACCAAAGCAAATACTAAAATAAAATAAAATAAAATAAAACAAGAACTTCAAACAACATGATACAAAACATTATTTCCCATTAAAGGCAAAAGCCACTATGCCAAGGAGGAAATTTTACTATCCAATATATATTCTTTGATAGAATTACCTTTACATATATTTTCAAGTTTTAATTTCTGCTCTGATTCTTTAGTGGATGCTTAAAAGATACTTAAAAAACACAATTTTCATATATAGTTAGAATATTTTCTAAATTCTTCCCTAAAGTTATATGCAAATAGCCATTAAATGTTGGGATGTTGAAAACTATCTGGAATTATCTTAACACAGCCTTAGCAATGATTACAAGTTGGGCTGCAAAGGAAAAAAAGTAGATTACAGTATACTTAGGGTTGTTGTTGTTGTTATTGTTATATGCTGTTGAGTTGCTTGTGACTCACAGTAACTCTCTGTACAATATCCCTGAAACATGCTCTATCCTGGGCCAACCTTAATGTCTCTGGCATACCCACCCTCATTATCCCAGTCACTGAATCAATCCGTCTCATCTTTTCCAGGGTCTTCCTCTCTTCCACTCTCAGAAGCATCATGTCCTTCTCCAGGGACTGGCACCTCCTTGTAACATGCCCAAGGTATGTCAGACGAAGACTCAGAATCTTTGCCTCCAACGAACAGCCTGGTTTCACTCTCTGTAGGATGAACCTGTTTGTTCTCTTAGCAGTCCATGGTATATTCAATAATCTTCTCCAGCACCACAGTTCAAAGGCATCGATTCTCTTTCTTTCATCCCTAGTCATTGTCCAGCTATTAGATGCATAGCAAATAATCATGAAGACTATGGCCTGGATTAGGCGCACCTTAGTCTCCAGACTGATGTCATTGCTCTTCAGTACTCTGCAGAGGTCCCTAGAGCAGACTTTTCCAATGCAATTAGTCTTTTAATTTCTTGGAGCCAAGCAAACTAAAGCTGTGAACAATCTCAATCTCTTCACCATCTATGATGATGCTGCCAATCAGCCCAGTGTTGAGAATCTTTTGTCTCCTAGATAGTGAGCTTCAATTCATATTTAAGGCTGCAGTCCTTGACCAAAAGCAGTGCTTCTGGTGCTCCTCAGTTTCACCGAGGGGTGTGTCATCTGCATAATGAAGGTTGTAGAAATGCAAATTCTCAGTAGAAAGTGGAACAGAACGAAGCTTTTTGAAGCTTTGCACTAAAGTAAGCACAGAACTTTCAAGAAGGTGTGAATCCAGCTACTCTTGAAAGATAGATGGGACAATGTGCTACCATCAAGATTTATATCCTCAGAAACCCGATGGAAGGTTGTCTTAAATTGTAATCATCTGAACAGTAGAAAGTTTAGGGGTTTGTTGATGTCTGTTTAATTATATAGACTATGTAACAGTGGTAAACTCCATTTTCTTATTCAATAGTGTGTTTGAAACATGAGCATTCACAATAGGAACCATAGAGTGTATTATGGAAAGCTGAGTCTAAACTCCAAGAGGAAACAAAATTCAAATTTTTTTAAAAAGCACTAGTTTTTGATATATTTATATTACATGTATTTCTAATTTCTGGGTTTTGGTTTTTAAAATCAATCTTACTCAATGTTTCCCAACCTTGGTTACATGTCAGGATTGCAAAAAACTACAAATGATAGGGTCCCACACTGTTGTTGTCATTGTTATGTGCCGTCGAGTCGTCTGCAACTCATAGTGACCCTATGTACAACAGCCCTAAACCCTGCTCTATCACTTGCCAATCTTACTGTCTTTGACACACGTACCCCCATTACACCAGTCACTGACTCAATTCATCTCATCGAGGGTACTCCACTCCTGCGCTGTCCCTCTCTAAGGACTGATCCCGCCTTTCAACATGTCCAAATTATGTAAAACGAAGCTTCAGAATCCTTTCCTCCAAGGAGCAGCCTGACTTCACCCTCTCCAGGTCGAACCTGTTCGTTCTCCCAGAAGTCCATGGTATATTCAATACTTGTCCCACATTACAACTCTTAACTAAAACTTTTCAAAGCTAAAGGATAATTATCTAGACTTTTCTAAAGTTTCAAAGATGATTCTCATGAGGAACCAGGGTGAATAACTATTACACTGATTAATTTAGATTCAAAATATAAGAAGTAACAATTTCATAGAATCTGAAGCTCAGTAAATTAAAAAAATACATGTGATTGCATACGCATGCCATGCAATGTGATACTGTACCAAGAACTATTAAGTAAAATAAAGACACTATAAGTAAAGTGAATAATATTAAAATAAAGACATTACAAAATAAAGATATCAACTACAATAGTCTGAGAAGAAATCTTAAAGACTGTATATAAAATAATTATTAAAATGAATTCAAGGGCAAAGTCTAGCATTGGCACTCTGCAAGTTAAAACAATGCATTCCTAGTTGAATCTGTAGATTGCATCTGGTAAGAGTGCATACAGTTCTTAGTGAAATCCTTCAAAAAGGTTCATTCAATTCTTCATGCTGAGAATTTTCATTTCCACTCCTAGTATACTGGAATCATAACCTATGTTTTATCTGTTTTTTTAATCTATGTTTTAATAAGATATCTGGGTTGGTGGGGAGGCAAATTCTCAACAAGGGTTAGAAATAGAATGAACAAGTTCAAAGAATTAGTGCAAAAAAAGCTTGAAGGCTTTTCAATGACTTCCAGGTCATAGGTGATGTAAGGAAAGGGGATTATGATAAATAACTTGTTGAGGGCAGGTTCAAGTTCAGTATTTCCAAAATGAGGGCAAATGTACATAATAAGGAGTAAGCAGGAGTTGTCTGTAAGACCTTAATCCAGAGACTACCTGCATCCAGCCATCCACAGGTTAAACTTTAACAGATATAACTCTTCTTGCTTGGATCCCAAATCAACAGCCTTGGTATCAGTCAGAAAACAGGAAACACTGTGTTAGGCAAGTTCACTGTCAGGGACCACTCCAACATACTGAAAAGCCCTGACGTCAGTTTGAAGACTAAAGTGCACCTGATCAGTCCATGCTCTTTTCAATTACATACTATTCGTGTGATAGCTGGACAATGAATAAGGATGGCAGAAGAAGACTGATGCCTTTGAGCTGTGGTGTTAGAGAAGAGCAATGAATATCCTATGAACGGCCAAAAGAATGAACAGGTATGTCTGGGAAAAGGTACTGCTGAAGGGCTCCTTGAAGGGAAGAATTGTGAAGCTTTGTCTCTCATACTTTGAACATGCTGCTAGGAGAGACTACTCCTTGGGAAAGAATAACATGTTTGGAAGGGTGAAGGGCCAGCGAAAGAAAGGAAGAAACCCCCATCAAGATGGATGACACAGAGACTGCAGCAATGGGCTCAAGTGTATAAAAGATAATGAGGATGACACAAGATAGGGCAGGATAAAGATTTATTGTTCATAGGGTCCTGATAAGTCAAGCTCGACTCAACAGCATCGAGCAACTACAATTCAAAAAATACTTCTAAAAATCCTCCTGTATGACTTACCAATAATGGCATCAAGTTCCTTTAGAAGGTTCAAGTTGCCTGAGCAGAATTCTGGAGTTATGTATACAATACGGTATTTGCCTCTGTAAAATCAGACAAAAGAAGCAGGAAAGGAAGAAAACAACAAAGAAAGTAAGTGAACAAAGTAACAAAATAATCATCTCAAATTACAAAAAGCATCACATTACAACTTAAAATCACAATAACTCTACTTATTGCCATAGAGTTAGAACCATTTCAAACCTGACCCTCCATTGGGGTTCTGACTCTGTAAACTGTGCAAAAAGAGACTACCCATCTATCTTCCACAGCGTAGCCGACAGATTCCAACAAGTGAGATGTGACCTCAGAGCTAGTAGTGCAACTCTCTACTGAGAAGGCCACCAGAGCTCTCAATAATCACACGCATTAAATCACTTACCAAGAATATAATCTGTTAAATAAGAGTGTGTGTGTGTGTGTGTGTGTGTGTGTGTGTGTG
>NW_006399781.1:16864283-16865486 GCF_000299155.1 Elephantulus edwardii
TCTCAGGGAGGAGTGATAGGGAATGGCAAAGGACACACTGACAAAGGAGATTAAACAGAACTGGCTTTGACAAGCACTGTGGCAATTGGACAATTAAAACAGACATTAGGAGGGCAGGGGAAGAAGAAAAAACTGGGGAAGAGGTTAGAGAGAATGGTGCAGCAATGAAGGAATGAAAACCCAAAATCCCTGTAAATGTTCATTAATACTAATAAAATTTAATAATAAAAAAAAAGAAGATGGAAGGAGTACACAGAGTCACTGTATCAGAAGGAATTGGCCGACACAGAGGAATTTCATGAAATAACATATGAGCAAGAGCCTATGTTGATGAAGGAGGAAGATCAAGTTGCTCTGAAGGAATTGGAAAAAAACAAGGCTCCAGGAGTTGACAGCATACCAACTGATTTATTTCAGCAAACAGACACTGCCCTAGATGTGCTAAGTTGTGCCAAGAAATCTGGAGGACAGCCAACTGGCCAACTGACTGCAAAAGATCAATATTTGTTCCCATTCCAAACAAAGGTGACCCAACAGAGTGAGGAAATTATCGAACAATATCATTAATATAACAGGCAAGCAAGACTGTGCTGAAAATTATCCAAAAACATTTGGAACCATATGTCAACAGAGAACTGCCAGATGTGCAGGCTGGATTTAGAAAATGTCAGATATTATAGCTGATGTTAGATGGATCTTGGCAGGAAGTATACAAGAAAAATGTCTATCTGTGCTCCACTGACGATTCAAAGGCTTTTGACTGTGTGGATCACAACAAGCTATGGCTGACTCTGAGAATGGGAATCCCAGAATATTTGATTGTGCTAATGTGAAACCTATACTTGGACCAAGAGGCAGTGGTCAGAACAGAGCAAGGAGACACTACATGGTTCAAAATCATGAAGGGGGTTCATCAGGGATATATTCTGCCTTCATACCTTTTCAATCTGTATGCACAGCAGATCATTCGAGACGCTGGGCTGTACGAAGAGGAATGTGGCATCAGGACAGGTGGAAGAGTCATCAACAACCTGCATTATAAGGATGACACAACCCTGCTTGCTAAAACTGAGGAGGACCTAAAGCGCTTGCTGCAGAGGGTCAAGGACTATAGCCTTCCACATGGATTGTAGCTCAACGTCAAGAAAACAAAGATTCTCACCACTGGGCCAATTGGCAGCATCAGTATGGATGGTGAAGAGA
>NW_006399781.1:16874078-16883636 GCF_000299155.1 Elephantulus edwardii
GTCCTGGAGAGGGTGAAGCCAGAATGCTCCTTGGAGTCAAGGATTATGAAGCTTCGTCTGACATATTTTGGGCATGTTGCAAGGAGGGACGGGTCCTTGGAGAGGGACATCATGCTTGGGAGAGTGGAGGGACGGCGCAGGAGAGGAAGACCCTTGATGAGATGGATCAATTCTGTGATTGGGTAGTGCGAATGAGTGTCTTTGAGACAGCGAGGTTGGCACAGGATAGAATGGCGTATAGGGCTCTTGTACATAGGGTTGCTATGAGTTGCAAGTGACTCAATGGCACACAACTACAACAACAACAAAGGAAAAATATATAGAAAGTTTCATTCTTCCATTCATATTCCATAAAAAAAGATGAAGTTAATAAGCAAAACTTAACTTTCTTTATTAAAAGACTATAATATTTAACCTGCTCAGAAAATTTTAGTGTCTACTTAGGTGCTAGGTACTGTGCTAGTGCTCTCACTAGACCATGCTAGCATGAAATTAATACAGTGTTCTATTTAGTGTAAAAGCAATATAAATAATAAGATCTGGGCTCACATCGCCCCCGTTTGAATCTCAGTTCTACTTTTTACATGCTATTAATCTCTAAGGCAAGTTACTTAACTTCAGAATGCCTCTGTTTCTTCAAGGGTCAAGTAGTGATAACAATTCTAAATATAACTTTATATATCTAGCTATATGTAACCCTGAAAAAAATCTTTCCATGTTGGTTAAAAAGAAAATTGTGCAATATTTATGATGATACAAACAGCCTAGGATAGACTTCGAAAGAAAGGAAAAAAAACCTGAAGGTCTTGCGCTGAGTAGCAAATAATTAGAGACACCAATCAAGAGACGAATAAATCAAACGAACAGAAGAGCAAGCCCAGAAATAGATCCATATATAAGTGGTAGGTGGATTTATTTTTTTTACAATAGTGCAGAGACAATTTAGTGGACAAAAGAGAGTTGTTGCAACAAATGGAGTTGGAATAAGTTGACATTCATACAAAAAAAACAAAAAACACCAATCAATACCTATACCATAATACATAAAATTTACTCAAAATGGATGATAATCCAAATACAAAATTTTTAACAACAAAACTTCATGGAGAAAAGATAAAATAATGCTTTTGTGATCTTAGATTCAACGTCCAAAATATAATCTATAAAAGAATAAATCAACATACAGGACCTTATCAAATGAAGAACTACATCTCTTCAAAAGGCCAGTTAAGAAAATGAAAATGGACAGCAAGGAGTGGGAGAAAATACATGCAAACATGTATCACATAAAAGACTTGTATGCAGCATACATAAACAATTATCAAAATTTAGTTCAAATGCTCCACAGGAGCAGCATGGGCCATCTCCTGCCACGTGATTGACTGCCTCTGAAAACCTGCCAGATGGTCAGCTATGGGTTGGCTCCCGACACAAGGTACACAACAAAAGCAAAGGTTATTTAAATGGTAAATGTCATGTTGTAGAAATTGCATGTCAATTTAAAAAAAACAAATTCACACAGTGAATGCTAGATTCACCACAGAAGAAAGATTGGCAATCTCCTCCTGGACATTTACAGCCTTTGAAAATGCACTGGAGGGTCAGCTATGAGCTGTTTCCAACACAACAGCAATGAACGAGTGAGTGAGTGAATAATATCTAACAGTGATGCAGTGAATCCATTATTAAATATTTACCAAATAAATGAAAGCAGATGTTCATAAAAAGACTGGCATATATATTCACAGAAGCTATATTTATAAAAGCCAAAATTCAGAAATAATGCAAAGGCCAATCGATAGATATATGGGATAATGAAAAGACTTTACAATAAAGAGTTCTGCAAATGAACTACAAAGTGAAAATGCACTTTTTACATTGTAGATTTTTTCCCATGCAGCAAATAAATTTTATGTATAAAAATTACAGATATTTGAGTACATGATTTTTTTTAAAAATCACATAAATTACTCACAATTTAATATCTTCAAGAACATTTTTTGATTGTGCTGATCCAAGAAAACAAGCTGGAATGTTGGACATTCTACAAGAAAAACAAATATTCCAGGGCTATTAATCCATTGTGAAAATCAACTTCATACTTAAAAGTGAACATAAGAATGTACACCCTTCCTCTCTAATTTTTTTTTAACTCTCAAATCCAATTAATAAATTCCTTCAATGATCATAGCAAAAGAAAGGTATTTAGGTGAAAATGCAAGTTCATAATGAAGAAACTGAAACTTTTTCATATTTAAAAATTATTCTTCCACATATACACTTCATATTAAACTAATGAAAAAGAGTTAAGAAAAGAGAATTTGAGCTGTTTTATATGAACTGATATAAATTGACAAGTTACTAAAAAATTTATTCCTTGGAGGATATCTGACAGCCTTAAATTACAAAGAACACATAAAAGATGGGCAAAGCCTTCCACAAAATACTATGTATTACTAACAAAAGTAAAGCCTCACTGAAAGAACGGTGTCACAGGGAACTATATTTTAATATGTGATAGATCATATGTATCATTCATGAACCCCATAGAAGAAGAGAATAAAGTGGCAATGAAACATTACTTACTCAAGCTGGAGCACTTGGTCTTCCATCAAAGAAATAAGAGGTGAAATGACAAGGCCAATTTTGCCTACAAATACAGGTGGATACTGGAAGCACAAACTTTTTCCATACCCTTAAAGTAAAAATAATAGATAACAAGAAACAAAAATAAACTATGTATTATAATATCTGGTAAGGGCTGAATGGTCACTGCTAATATGCTAATTTCCAAAAGGCTAATTCATACATAAGTTTGAGTATAATTTGTTAATTTCTTCTGTTTTATACCACTTGCATTTATATTTTGAGACTTTAGTCAAAGCTTAAGCACTTCAAAGTCATCAAGCTTTATTTTTCAAAGGATTAGGCTATTTGCTTAAGTATATCTTACCAGTTGCCATGACAACAACATTATCCCGTTTTTCTTCCAATACAGAATGAATCACTTTCCATTGAACCCTTGAGGGTAAAAAGCAAAAATCTATTTTATTCTACTAATAAGAAACCAAGGGACAAGCTAAAATCTATTTAATATTTTTACTTCCTCTCATAAGAGTTTCTTTGGCATTTTTGAGCTTCACATATAAATGTATATATTCTGGAACTTTAAACCAAGCATCTTACTCCCATTCAAGAAGTCTAAATGAAGAGGATGTTCACTAGCTTATTTGTTAAACTGTATTACATATTAAAAAGTTAAGCTATAAACTAGATAGAGAACAGAACAAATCTTTTTCATCCAAAGGAGGAAAGCCCCAGGAGTAAGAATTGACTAAGAAGGAAAATGAGGGCACTTTTCTAGGGTGATGATAATGTTCTATATACCTTGATAAGGATTTTGCTTATAAACAAGGGCACATGCACACTTAATATTTGCAAATGCACACTAGAAGTTTATATAGTTTATTATATATAAAATTTCAAATCAAGAGGAAAAGTGGACACAAATATTGAGTTTTAATTAATAGTTTCTATGTTGAAGTACTGAAGGAGCTCTGGTGGCCTAGTGGTAAGGAGTTGTGCTGGAAACCCAAAGGTACGAGGTTCAAATCCAACAGCTGGTCTGCAGGAGAAAGATGGATAATCTCTACTTGTGTAATTAACTGCCTCTGAAAACCTGGTATGTCAGCTATGGGTCGATTTCAACTCAACGGTATATAAAACAATACCCTGAAGTACTGAGCAGGAAATATAGAAATATTTATATGTATTTTTAAAATTAGATAGGTTAGTGGGTAAAAAGAGAGATGAATAATAATATACAGCACTCTGTCTCATTGCTATCTAGTAAGAATAGGTGATTCACAGCTGACCCTCTAGTTGGTTTCGTAGGCTGTAAATCACATGGGAGGAGGTTGTCTATCTTTCTCTCAGAGAGTCACAAGTGAACTTAACTGAAAAGACATTAGGTTAGTAGTACAACTCCCTACAGATTCCACCAGAGCTCTGAAATACAGCACAGTTATAGTACAATGATTATGGTAGAATTTAGGTGGTGGGTATAGACAATAAAAACATCATTTTATTTTATTAGTGACTGAGAAATTTCCTAGTAAACTTTTGAAAGAAAAAAGAATCAATTGGAGATGTAGTCTCATTTTGTACTGATAATAGTCTACTCTTGATCTATATCCCGGTTATACAAGGTACTTACTTACTAATATACCTAAATTATTGTCTATACAGACCATCTACATGCTAGGGAAAAAATTTTTTTCTTACAAAATTAATGCATTGAAATAATTTTCTATAAGTCTTACTTTAAAATAGCTTTCTTGTCATTTAAAAGAAATATAATAGAACAAGGACAAGCTACAGTGAAGGTGCACTGTTATTCTTAAGTAGGTGCATCTTTCATTGTTTACTTTGGTGACAAATATACTAACTAGTTAATTTATTTAACTAAGATTATACTCACGGTTTAAAACTGGAATGCCCAAAATAGGTCTTAAGGCAATTAATTTGTTCTGCATTAGGTTCTGGCACAGAATGGTCTTAAAATAAAGTAAAAGAAGTACTGAGGATTAAGAAGTATACTAGATTAGAGCTGGAGACAAGTTTTATCTCAGTGGCTTTGTTTTTTAAAAAAATTCAGTGATAGATAACACCATTTACTGTTTTCTTTGTTTTAAATCCCATCCATTTTAGGGAGAGTCACAAGATTACTGTGTCTGCAAAGTGGGTTTTGATCACTCGTCCCAACATAATAGATCATAGAAATAAAATAACCAGTTTCTGCCCTCAAAAATCTCACAGGAAAATGTAGATGGCAGGCTAATAATAAAAACAGAACAAGAAAATTGCTGTAATAGTTATAAGCACTAGCAGAAAGTAAGGAAAATTCACAGGAGGGGCAGCTAGTAGAACGAAGATAGCAGGGAGAAATGAAATTTCCCACAGAACACAGCACCTGAACACATCCTGAAGTTTAGGAAGGAGCATATCACCACATCCACCAAATTACATGACATTTCTGTCATTTTTATAAATAGTAAGATGGTGTTTTATGGAGATTAAAGAACTGAGATATTTTAAAGCACCTTTGTCTGCCCCATTAACTAATTACATGCCCCCAAGTCCTTGACCTTCAAAGTATTTTAAAAGTGGATTCCAAATAAAGTCAATAGTGAGACATTTTAGACATATTACGATACTTACCCTCATTTTCTTCTTCCTCTTCAATACCTTCATTTTCATCTTCATCATTTTCATCAGTAGGAAGATTCAGATTTCTTTCCATTTCGAGGTGGTTAGAATGCATTGGTTCTATCGTGTCACTATTTAGGTTTTCTAAAGACTGAAAATTTAAAAGAAATTTTAAAAGCAAAACCACTGACACTGTCCTATCTTTTCTACCCAACACAAAAGGAGTATTATTAACACAGCTTACAATTTTGTTCAAAGCCAGCAGATGTGCAAGCAATATTACAAAAGAACACGTGTGCTCCATTTTAAATATTCAAGAATAGTTTCTAAGGCACAAGGCCAAATATGGATACTTTCAGCATAAACTGAGCTCATTAATAGCATATAATGACCTGCCCCTAGGGAAAGCTATCAAAACTTTTGTATTAGATAATTTAAACCATTTTCCTTTATTGAAATATTTTTAATTTTTATGTGATAATGGAAGTTTTCACATTATTTTTGTAATCAGTTTCTCTATACAGCATATCAATCATGTTCAATATTGAAGCTATATGGTGGCTGTAAATGTTCTAGGACTGTATTTTATAGTTGTCAAACAAAAGGCACTGAAAATTTTAGGAAAGAATATTCCAATTGTGAAATAAAAGCATTTGCTTTTCTTTTTTTTTTCTGGCTTGACAGTATCTGACTTTCCCAACTGAATAAAGCTCTGTATCAAGAGAGTTGGACAATGACTTAGGATAAAAGAAAAAGAAGTGATGCCTTTGAGTTGTACTGGAGAAGGGTACTGAATATACCATGGACTGCTAAAAGAACAAACAGATTCATCCAGGAGAGAGTAAAACCAGGCTGCTCCTTGGAGAAAAGGATTATGATGCTCCATCTACATACTTTGGGCACGTTGCAAGGAGGAACCAGTCTTTGGAGATGGACATTATACTTGGAAGGGTAGAACAGCAAAAGAGAGGAAGACCTTGGATGAGATGAACTGACTTAGTACCTGAGGAAATGGGGGTAGGTGTGCCAGAGACAATGAGGTTGGCTCAAGATAGAGCAGGATTTATGGTCACTTAGAGTCTCAAGCGACGTGATGGCACATAACAATAACAACATTATTAAGTATATTATAGTATCTTAAAATGTCTTCATTTGTATATTCTATGACTAATAATTTTAAAAGTTATTAAACTAAAGTTCTCATTTTTCCTTTTTAAGAAATTTAATACGTTTTACTTTAAAGATAAAGTACTCATTCAAGGCCAGGAAAATGAAAAAACTAACTTCAGGCCATGAGAAGGAAAAAACTAGAGGAGTACATAATGAGATTCACTACTAATTTTTTGCTCCAGTCTTCAAATATACTTGTTGTTGCTGGTATGTGCTATCGAGCCGCTTGCGACTCATAGTGACCCTAAGTAAAATAGCCCCAAACGCCATTCTATCCTGTGCCAACCTTGATGTCTCAAACACACTCATTCTCACCACTCCACTCACAGAATCTATCCATCACATCGAGGGTCTCCCTCTCCTGCACTGTCCCTCCACTCTCCCAAATATGATACCCCTCTCCAAGGACCCATCGCTCCTTGCAACATGCCAAAGTATGTCAGACGAAGCTTCAGAATCCTTGACTCCAAGGAGCATTCTGGCTTCACCCTTTCCAGGACAAACCTGTTTGTTCTCCTAGCAGTCCATGGTATATTCCACACTCTTCTCCAGCACCACAGCTCAAAAGTATCAGTTCTCTTTCCATCATCCCTAATCACTGTCCAACCCTGCGATGAAGACTAAGGTGCACCTGATCTAGGCTATAGTCTTCGCAATTAGGTGCTATGCATTGGAGAGCTGGAAAAATACACTTAGAAAAGTAATTTTTAAAAAATCCTCTGATATGGGTATCTGTGTTGCCTTCTAAGAAACTGGAATATACGCATCTGTACAATTCCAAGAATATCCTAAAAATGAACTACTTGAAAGCCCTCCTAAGAGAAAACAGTTACTACAGGAATCTGATTTTGTATAGGTTCCATTCTTATTACTAGGAAATATTTATTGCATATTACTATTGTTGATCTTAGTTGCCATCAAGTTAGCCCTGATTCATAAAGAACCAATTCACAACAGTATGAAACACTGCCTGGTCTTGCACCATCCTCACAATTGTTGCTACGCTTGAAATAACTTATGAAGCCACTGTGTCAATCCACCTTGGTGAGAATCTGTGTCTTTTTCCTTGACCCTCTACTTTGACAAGCACACTTATTATCTAATATTTATTAAAAACTTAGCAAATTGAAGATCTTTGCTAAACTCTTTATCAATAATGTATAATCTAATAATTAAATCATTGAGTATCAAAGTGGTTAATAAATACTTCCAAAGTTACACCGACAATTAAAGGGTGAAATTCATACCCACATCAAAATTAAGAGCCTAAATTCTTATTCACCAGGAGAAGAAAACACATATTAACCTAAAAGTGAGGAATTAAAACATGTGTGATGGTGAATATCTGGTGTTTTTTTTATTCTCCCCCTTAATTTGGTTGCACTGACTCTTCGTTCTTATTGTCCAAAGAAACTGGGTATTGGGAGGTTTGGAAAATAGAATGCCATATTTTCAGCTTAGGCAATAAAAGGGAAAAAGTTTTTTAACTCTAGAAAACTAAATGAAATAAATGGAAAATATCCATAGTAAATAAAATAAAGATAAAAGTTAAAAGGATACTAAATATATAAAAATAGAACTTATGAATAAAAAGATAAAAAAGAGATGGGAAGAATGAAAAATCTACTACTCATTATCCACATTCCAAGGAAAGCTTAACAGAAAAATAACATAAGAGGATACAGAAAACATACATATAAGTCAATATATAACACGTAAAATATTCTTTACATACCATATTTATGAGAAACATAAACACACGCTATACACATGGATTTCACTGATAATGTGCACAGATATTAAATCTATTACATCTGTAGAAAGACTCACTGGAGAAGCTCAATATCACCAGTGAAAACCAGGCTGGGTCCTGATTGTGGGACAGACCACAAACTACTCATCTGCAAGTTCAAGCTGAAGTTGAGGAAAATTAAATCAAGTCCACGGGAAGCAAAATTTGACCTTAAGTCTGTCCCACTCAAATTTCAAAACCATCTCAGGAACAGGTTTGAGGCCTTGAGCACCAACAAGCATAGACCAAATGAGCTCTGGAAGGAATAAAAAAAAATTGTCCATGAAGAATGTAAAAGATCATTACAAAAGCTGAAGAAGAAAAGGCCAAGATGGATGTCAGATGAGACTCTGAGTATTGCATTAGAGTGCCAAGAAACCAAATCTAAAGGCAGAAACCACGAAATCAAAGAACTGAACAGAAAATTTCTAACGGCAGCTTGGGACGACAAAGCAAGATATTATACTGAAATGTGCACAGAGCTGGAGTCAGAAAATCAAAAGGGTGAATTCGCTCATCATATCTTAAGCTGAAGGAGTTGAAAACCAAATTCGAGCCATGGGTGCCAATACTTACGGATACTTTGTGGTAGAATGTTAAATAATGCAGGAAGTACACAGAGCCACTGTATCAGAAGAAATTAGCTGACATAGAAAAATTTCATGAAATAATATATGAGCAAGAGCCTATGGTAATGAAGGCGGAAGATCAAGTTTCTCTGAAGGAACTGGAAAACAACAAGGCGCCAGGAGTTGACAGCATACCAACTGATTTATTTCAACAAACAGACACCGCCCTAGATGTGCTCACTAAGTTGTGCCAAGAAATCTGGAGGACAGCCAGCTGGCCAACTGACTGCAAAAGATCAATATTTGTTCCCATTCCAAACAAAGGTGACCCAACAGAGTGGGGAAATTATCGAACAACATCATACGCAACCAAGATTGTGCTGAATATTATCCAAAAATATTTGGAGCTATGTGTCAACAGAGAACTGCCAGATGTGCAGGCTAGATTTAGAAAAGGTCGTGGTACTAGGGATATTATATCTAATGTTAGATGGATCTTGGCAGAAAGCAGAGAATACAAGAAAAATGTCTATCTGTGCTCCACTGACGATTCAAAAGCTTTTGACTGTGTGGATCACAACAAGCCATGGCTGACTCTGAGAAGAATGGGAATGCCAGAACATTTGATTGTACTAATATGAAACCTCAGTGGGGTCACTTGGCCAACTGACTGGAAGAGATCGATATTTGTTCCTATCCCAAAGAAAGGTGACCCAACCGAATGTGGAAACTACAGAACAATCTCACTGATTTCACATGCAAGCAAGATTTTACTGAAAATTATCCAAAAATGACTGGAACAGCACATCAACAGAGAAC
>NW_006399781.1:16885121-16887556 GCF_000299155.1 Elephantulus edwardii
ACATGGATTGAAGCTCAACATCAAGAAAACAAAGATTCTCACCACTGGGCCAATTGGCAGCATCAGTATGGATGGTGAAGAGAATGAGATAGTTAACAGCTTTAGTTTATTTGGTTCCACAGTCAATAGTCTTGGTAATAGCAACCAGGAAATCAAGAGATGAACTGCATTGCAAAAGTCAGCTGTGACGGACCTCTCCAGAGTACTGAAGAGCAGTAACATCAGGCTGGAGACTAAGGTGTGCCTGATCCAGGTTATAGTCTTTGAAATTACATTCTATGCATCGGAGAGTTGGATGGTGACTAGAGATGATAGAAAGAGAACTGATACCTTTGAGCTGTGGTGCTGGAGAAGAGTGTTGAATGTACCATGGACTGCTAGGAGAGCAAACAGGTTTGTCCTGGAGAGAGTGAAGCCAGAATGCCTCTTGGAGTCAAGGATTCTGAAGCTTCGTTTGACATATTTTGGGCATGTTTTAAAGAGAGACTGGCCCTTGGTGAGGGACATCATGTTTGGGAAAAGTGGAGGGATGGTACAAGAGAGGAAGACCCTAGATGAGATGGATTAATTCTGTGACTGGGTGGGGGGAATGAGTGTGTTTGAGACATCGAGGTTGACACAGGATAGAGTGGTGTTTAGGGTTCTTGTACACAGGGTTGCTAAGAGTTACAAGAGACTCGATGACACATAACAACCACCACCACCACCATATAAAAAAAAATAATAATGAGATAATATGGATCATAATTGGTAGCAAACTCACTGTGGTGGGATCTTGTCTAGAAGTGACAATTTATTTAACACATTGCTGCAAATGACGGCAAAATGTGTTACTAAGCTCTGTCATCAATTTAAAAGTGTGTGGCAATGTGTGGTAACATGTTAAATATTATTTGGAAAGAACATGAACTTTTCTATACTTTTAAACATACCTTAAGCATCTCCATTTCTAATTCTTCATCACTTTCAATTATGTATGATATATCTTCTTCATTATCTTTTGAAGACAAATGCTTAACAAAACAAAAATATCCAAATATTAATATATACTAATAAAATATATAGATCAATATATTTGAGTCCCTACGCTTACTTATACAAAATAATGTTCTTATATACTACATAACTTTATAGACAACTTCCCTTTCTCTAACAGAAGAAAGTATAATATATATTTACATCTATAATATATATTTACATGTTTACATAATAAATAAATGACAGATAAACAAGTAGAAGAGCACGTGTCGCACAGAGACTAAACTAATTTCTACTGGCCCTTTTAACAAAAAAAAAACCCCAAAACAACTCTCTCAAGCAGTGCTCGAGTCAATAAAAAAATTCGTGTTCTCATTATTTAGTACCTCAGAAGAAGTGTAAGTAACATCAAGATTGTCCTCTCGAGACTGCTGTTGTAAGAGCTGGAGTTCACATTCTGTAGTACCTAATGATGCCCAACAAATTCTTTCTGAATTTTCTTTGAATTTGTTTTCTATCTCATCTTCAAACTCATCTTCTTGTTTCACTTCTTCATCAAATCCATTTTCCCCATCCTGTTCAATTAAATTATCAAGTAGTGGGTCCCACTTCTCATCTTTAGCCAAGATTTTCTGTTCTCTCATGTCTTTCCATTGTACTGTACCAGCAGCTGCACCATCTGATGGCAAATCAACACTACTGCTAGGTCTCAGTTCTGTCTCAGTGTTGGTGGAATCAAATATTATCTTCCTCAATGAATACAGATGTTCTGTAATAGCCTTCAATAGTACAGGAATCCTAAAAAATTTAGAAAAGTTAATAAAACTCTAATGACATCAACCATAAACACAAATTTGGAGCTCATGAATGATACAATAAAACATGTGGCTGTCAGCCAAAAGTTTGGGGGTTTTAAGTCCTACCATAGGTGCCTCAGAAGAAAAACCTAATGACATATGTCAGGAAAATTAGCCACTGCAAACTCTCTGAAGCACACTACTACTTTGAAACACTCTGGGTCACCATTAATCAGAACTGTGTCAACAAGTGCTGGGAAGAAGTATAAGTTCCCTTAACGGATTTTCACTCAGGGAAACAATCTGTTCTTCATATCCTAATGCTCATCAAGGACAACAAGCACATTAAGATGGCCAACAAGCACATGAAGAAATGTTCAAAATCCCTAGCAATGAGAGAGATGCAAATCAAGACAACCATGAGATAGCATCTCACTCCAGTAAGACTAGCAAAATTTAGCAGAACAGCAAGCAACAAATGCTGGTGAGGTTGTGGAGAGACTGGAACCATTATTCACTATTGGTGGGAGTATAAAATCGTGCAACCATTATGGAAAGCGATGTGGCGCTTTCTCAAAAAGTTGCAAATAGAGATACCATTTGACCCAGCAATTCCACTACTGGGAATATACCCTGAAGAGACCATAAATGACATCCAAG
>NW_006399781.1:16888631-16891883 GCF_000299155.1 Elephantulus edwardii
TTTAAGTGTGGATCTGAAGGACACGTGGCCAAGGGTGGCCCACATCAGGTCCTTGTGGCTGATAGGACTGAAAGGCCCCACCTCCCAGTTGGAAACAAAGGAGGACGCTTCAACGATTTAGATCTTCCCAGAAGAGCTTTGGGTGAGCATTAACTTTACTGGTAAGTATATTCATTTTCTCCTGGACACAGGAGCCTACTATTTGGTCCTAAGAGCCTTCTGTGGTCCCAACTCTTCTCACTATTTCTTAGTTGCTGGAATTGACGGAAAACCTCATAAGCAGTTCCGTACTTCACCGCTGCTTTGTATGTGGACTTCTGAGCTGTAAAACAACCCAGTGGTAGATGGAATTTGGTCCAGGACTTAAGAACAATAAATGAGAAAGTTGAGCCTCTACATCTTGTGGTTCCTAACCTTTATACTATAATAGACAAAGTGCTAGTCAATAAACCTTTTATTTTAAGAACTACCTTGCCTCTGTAACTTGATTTGTGCCACCGTTAGAACCTCTACTTGGAATATTACTGCTTTTAATTTTTGACTCATGTACTTTTTTCCCCCCAAAATGTTAATGGCAAAAATATGGAATGCTTGACAAATTAGCATATCATCCTTATGCAGGGGCCATGCTAATCTTCTCTGTATGGTTCCAATTTTAGTACGTGTGCTGCTGAAGCGAGCACAATTTTTGACTCATGTACTTTTAACTTGTTCATTAAATTTGCGTCTTCTAGGCTTCAACAATTCCATGATACATCTTCAAGGATATGAACATGTATGGCTAAGCACAATTGATATCAGTGCATCTAAATTCCAAAATCAATCTCCACAATAGTCTATGTGTTTTCTATTGCCAAAGGGGCCCTTTAGAGTTGTGAGAGAAGATCTTCACCCTGAAACCTACAGCGTCCCTTTTCAGCAGGAAGTAGTGAAAAGAATATGCCGTCCGCTGTTTCTTATGAATCAGGGTGAAGTCTCTCTCAGGGAGCAGTGATAAGGAATGGCAAAGGACACACTGACAAAGGAGATTAATCAGAACTGGCTTTGACGAGCACTGTGGCAATGGGACAATTAAAACAGACTTTTAGGCGGGGGGAAGAGAAACAAACTGGGAGGGGAGGGGGAGAAAACAGCACAACAATGAATGAATGGAAACCCAAAATCTCTGCAAATGTTCATTAAAATTAATAAAATTTAATAAAAAATTTAAAAAATTTCTAAGACTCTGCACCCAAACTGTTCCAAGGCTCTTAAACTTTCACTCTACTTAGAAAAGATGAAAGTTCGAGATGATGTACCTTGTTGTTGTTGTTAGGTGCCACTGAGTCGAGAATTGACTCACAGCAACCCTATGAACGAAAGATCTGAACCCTGTTCTATCCTGCTCCATCCTCACACTTTCTGACACGCATGAGCCCACTGGAGCAGTCACCATGTCAATCCACCTGGTTGAGGATCTTCCTTTCCTTCGCCAATCCTCCATCTTGCCCAGCATCATGTCCTTCTCCAAGGAACAGCGCCTCCCAGCAACATATCCAAAGTATGTTAGGTGAAGCCTCATCATTCTTGCCTCCAAAGAGCAATCCGGGTACACCTTCTCTAAAACATATGTGTTTGTTCTCTTGGCTGTCCATTTGATGTTCAGCGCTCTTCTTCAGCACTACAGCCCAGAGCTGTCAATTCTTTTTCTGTCATCCTTATTTACTGTCCAGGACTCAGATGCAAAGCAAGCAATCGGAAAGACTATGGCCTGAATCAGACACACTTTAGTCCTCAAACTGACATCACTATTCCTCAATAATTTGGAGAGGTCCCTAACTGCAGATTTTCCCAGTACAATATATTTCCTTGTTTCCTGACTGCTCATATTAAGGGTGTTATTTGTGGATCCAAGTAAGATGAAGCTGTTGACAGTTTCAATTCCCTCTCCATTCATCATGACACTGTCTGTCCTGTAGTAAGTAGGAATCTTTTCCTGACATTGAGCTGTAATTCATACTGAAGGCTGCATTTCTTAATCTTCTGCAATGAGTGCTTCAAGTCCTCCTCAGTTTCAGCAAGCAAGGTGTCACTGGCATAACGCAGGTTATTGATGAGTCTCCCTCTAATTCTGATGCCACATTCCTCGACAGAGGGTCCAGCCTCTCATATAACTTGCTCAGCATTGAATAGGTATGGAGAGAGAATACAACCCTGGCACATTCTATTCCAAATTTCAAACCATGCCGTGCTTCCTTGCTCTATTCACACAACAGCCTCCTAACCCAGGTACAGGTTCTGTAAGAGAAGAAGTAAGTGCTCTGAGATTCTTAGTCTTCTCAATGTCAGCCACAATCTCTTATGATCCACACAGTCAAATATCTTTGCATAGTTAATAAAGCACAAATAGACATCCTTCTGGTATTCTTTACTTTCAGCCAAAATCCATCTGACACTCTAATGATAACCCTGGTGCCACGGCACCTTCTAAATTGTTTTAACTTCTGCCAGTTCCCTATCTATGTACTGTTCCAGATGTTTTTTAATGATCTTCAGCAGTATTTTGCTGAGATACTCCAAGGAGCAGGAGTCTGTGCCACTCCTGCTGCTTGGAGTTCTGCAGTGTGTTTCTTATATAAATTATTCTCATAATGCACAACTCCAAACAGCAGGGGTGGTACAATCTATAGGGAGTTGTGCTGCTAACCCAGAGGCTACGCCTCTCTAGTGGTTCAAATCCACCAGCAGCTCCACAGGAGAAAAATGTACAATCTCCTTTCTGCAATTTATAATCTTAGAAATCCAACAGAGGGTCAGCAATGGCTAGGCTATGACTCAACAACAAGAAGTTATGAATTTATTTAGTAAAAAAACCTTACTATGCTTCAGAAGACAGTAACCAAATATTGACTCTATGTTAAAAGAACAATTACATGACCATATGCTTAGTCTACCTTTTTCAAATCATTGATCCATTACTAATTCCACCTTCAATAGTAATTAATTGTATACTGTAATTCAAAAAATCATACAGTTGCAAATGCAAAAATCTCAAAACCGAACACATTTTTAGGAACAAAAGAGAACTCATATCAGTAGACAACTAAAATTAGTGAGATAATGTTGAGAAGATCCACACAGGTAAGTTGTTGTTGTTGTTGTTGTTGTTGTTGTGTGCCGTCGAGTCGCTTGCGACTCATAGCGACCCTATGTACAACAGCCCTAAACTCTGCTCTGTCCTGTGCCAATCGCACTGTCTCTGGCACTCCCATC
>NW_006399781.1:16892228-16893065 GCF_000299155.1 Elephantulus edwardii
TTCTTTCCATCTTCTTTTAATACTTCCTGGATCATTTAATATTCTGCCTAAGGCATCCTTGATTATAGCAACTTGAGGTTTGAATTTGTTCTTCAATTCCTTGAGCTTAAGAAATGCTGAGCAAGTTCTGCCCTTTTGATTTTCTGATACCAGCTATTTGCACATTTCATTGTAATATTTTACTTTAGTAGGCCATAATCAGCCTCATTACCAGTAGAATTTCAAATGTAAAATGTAAGTACAATAGATCCATACCAAAATAAAATCAATTTGGATTCTGGAGGGTATGTTCTCTTGATTTAATTGAAAGTCAGTGTAAATTGCTTGGCTCTTTATTTTTAAAATTTCATTCACAATTATGTGTGAGCTGATTGATCACCTGGATTTGGTCAACAATCAACTGTGGCCCGGAAGACTTTTGTTTAAGTCAATCAGGACCTAAAGGGTGGTCCTTTCTATTTAAAAGTCAGTTGGGACCTGACTAAGTCTCCAGTTTGAAGGCTCATGTGTAAAGCAGAGAGATTCTGGAGCGGAGGTTCTAAAGTCGGGTATAAACCGGTCATTTTTATTTTGTTTCCAATAGTGCGGAAATTGTGATTGGTCAACTAGAATTAGCTAAGAATTATTTGTGGGCTGGAAGCCTCTTGTTTAAGTTAATTAGGTCCTGGTGGACGGGCCTTTGTATTTAAAAGATGACTAGTATTAAATGATCCAGGAGGTATTAAAAGAAGATGGAAGGAACATACTGAGTCATTGTACCGAAAGGAATTGGCAGATACAGAAGAATTTAATGAAATAACATTTGAGCAAGAGCCTATGGTGATGAAGGAAGAAGTT
>NW_006399781.1:16894447-16900766 GCF_000299155.1 Elephantulus edwardii
CAGCGCAGGAGGGGAAGACCCTCTATGAGGTGGACTGATTCAGTGACTGAGGTAATCGGGATGGGTGTGTCAGAGGCAATGCGATTGGCACAGGATAGAGCAGGGTTTAGGGTTATTGTACATAGGGTCTCTATGAGTCGCAAATGACTCGACGGCACATAACAACAGTGTTGTTAACTGTATTTGGGGAGAACATTGCTCTCAGTGGGAGAGCACTTGTCTGTCAGTTTGCTTACTGAGATAACCTGGCGATGCTGTGATACTGAATGCTATACCAGTAGTGTGTCCAATGTCATTATGCTTACTCGTGGTAGACAGGATTTGGTAGAGCTATAAAACTAAGACAGAGTGGAAGCCAGACTGGCATCCACTTTTTAAACAGGAGGGATTTGGAAACTCGAACATTAGAGAAATGATGATAGTTACAGGTCGAGATCTTTTGTTCATAGGATCGCTATGAGTCATACTCAACTTGACAGCACTTAACAACAGTAACAATAACATGTAATACTGAGGCCCTAGGTGATCACTAGGTAACTGCTCATCTAATAACTGGAAATTCAACAATCAAACTCACACAGAGACACCTGAAAAAGGGGTCTGATTATTTGATTCCAAGAGCTGGCAACATCGAAAATGTTACTGAACAGTTCTTGACCATACATGTAGCCTCCATGATTCTGACTTGACTCAAAACAAATTAGCAACAACTAAGCAGCGCTAAGAGATCTAATACTGGTATCATCATGGTCTGCTGCTTTTGTTGATGTTAAGTGTCTTTAAGTTGAATACTACTGATAATGAATGATCCAATAAGGAACAGATGTGAACCTAGTCTATCCCATGCCATTCTCACCATCTCTGACACACAAACTCACTGCTACAGTCACTGGGTCAATCCACCTGATTGAGGTTCTTCCTTTCTTTCAGTGACCCTGCACCTTTCCAAGCATGGTGTCCCTCTCCAAGTAATAACCTCTCCCAGCAACATGCCTTAAGTATTAGAGACAAAATGTTATCATCTTTGCATCTAAGGAGCACTCTGACTGACGGCACCTTCACCAAAACATACTTTGTTCTTTTGGCAGTCCATAGGATATTCAAAACTCTTCTCCAACACCACAGTTCACAAGCATCAATTCTTCAGTCATCCTTATTCACTGTGCACCATTCACACGCACAGGAAGGAATTGAAAAGAGCATAGCTTGAATCAGGAACACTTCAGTCCTCAAACTAACATCATTGCTCCTCAGTAATTTGGAGAGGGCCCTGATTACAAACTTTCCCAGTGCAATATGTCTCCTGATTTGCTGACAGCTGGTACCAAGGGTGTTGATGGTGGATCCAAGTAAGATGAAGTGGTAGACAGTTTCATTCTTTTCTCCACCTATCATAATGTTGCCTATCAGTTCAGTGGTGAGAATTTTTCTGTTTTTGATGTGAAATGTAATCCACATTGAAGGCTGTAGTCTTTGATATTCTGCAATAAGTGCTTCACATTTTCCTGACTTTCAGCAGGCAAGGTTGTGCATTTGCATAATGTAAGTTATTAATAAGTCTCCCTCAAAATCTGATGTCACATTCTTATTCATAGAGTCCAAATTCTTGAATAATTTGCCAAGCATACAAAATTAACAAGTATGGAAAAAGGATTCAACCCTGACATTTGCCTTTCTTAATTTTAAACCACATAATGTTCCCGTACTCTGTATATACAACAGCCTCTTGGTCTCAGTATAGGTTTCACATGAGCACAATCAAGTGTTCTAGGATTTCCATTCTTCTCAATATTAGCCATAATTTGTTATGATCCACAAAATCAAAGGCCTCTGCAAAGTCAATAATGCACACAGTTTTCTGATGTTCTTCACTTTCAGCCAGGATCTGTCTGACAATCAGCAATGATATCCCTGGTGCCAGGGCCTCTTTTAAATTCAGCCTCAACTTTTGGCAGTTCTGAATGTACTGTTCCAACTGGTTTGTTTTAATGATCTTTAGCACTATTTGCTTGAATGTCAGGAGGAAATTGAAGATATTTACCAAATCTTGCACTACAAAATTGACCAAATATGCAATCAAGATGTGGTGAGGATAACTGGTAACTAGAAAGCAAAAGCTGGAAACAATGACGAAGGAATGATAGTCAGAAAGAACAGACTTTGTGACAGAAATAAGGCCAGAAATACAATTATCTAATTTTGTATCCTCAATGATTTATTAATTGCAGATGTCTTTTTAAAAAAGTACAAAGAGCAACTTTATGCATACGCCTCACCTGACGGAGGTGCATATTCTGTGCATAAGAGTCAGACTGACTACATCTATGCAAGGATCTTCGGATCTACTGAAGTATAGAATTGTTCTCTTTTTAACAATCCTTAAACTGCTATACTTTCAAGATCTGGTTTAGTTTTTTGTTTTGTCAGCTCTTTGAGACTCTTAAATTTCTCTTCTTCTGTTAGTACACTCATACCATTCTTCACTCATTCACTTACTTTTAATCCTTTTTATAATACAAGAAACTATTGACAGCCATGTCAAAGTAGTTAATTACACGCCAAACTGTATCTATGAAAAACTAAATATGCTTTGGATTCAGACATTTTTGAGCACATGAACTTCTACGCAATGATTGTGGCATGTTGTTTTTGTGATTTATCTGAACAATCTCATTATTCTATAGTCAATACTGAAACATTTGGATATATTTTTACATTTCATTCTATATTTTGCATTTATCAAAACTTCATTGTGATTTAAGTGAAAGCTTATGATTTTTCATTCACAATATATACACATTCTGTTTCATGATGCATAGATTACAATCTCCACATTTTAGCAACTTTTTTTGCATCTTCTTCTTGTTTCTCATTTCCATTTCCCCTTTCTTATGCCTTCTTGACTTCTGAGCTGTATCATGTATGCTAAAGAATGCATTCCTCCCTGCCAATACTGATCATCTTATTACTTATATAACTTTTTATTATTTGGTTGGAATTTATGTCATGAAGTGACTTCAGTTATAGGTTTAATGATATTTATGATTCTGAGTTTTTCTACCACACTATGAGGAACCTTCAATTGTGATCCCTTTCAAAAGCAGTCAGCAGAGGTAGCCAGGTTCATCCACTTATTCTAATCACAAGGCCGTGGAGAATGACATTCATGTGATCAATTAATCCTCTGAACTAACGGTTTTTATTTTCATCATTTATCTTCACTCAAAATAGGGAAAAACTAATAGTTACCCCTTATATGGCCCTTCAAAAGCTTTTAAGATACCAGTTGCTAGTCATGAAAGTAGAAGGCAGAAGAGTGTCTCTGTGAACTACATTATATATAACAGTGGACAATGACGTTCCCCAAAACTACACTTCGGAGCTTCTAAGCTCACCATCTCATTACCTAAAGCAGTTAATTTATAATTAACAAGTTTTCATAATTGTGTGGTTATGCAATGTATTTTGACTGCTCAAAAGATTTTTCTTTTTCCTCTTGGTACTCAGATATAAATAGATAAGCTAGGTGCTACTGGAAATCATTACCAGAACATGAACTAGTTTTGACTTGTTTCTGTTTTGTTGTTGTGTTTTTTTTTTACTTGTTCCCGTTTTAATACTAAAACTTTATAAGACCTCTATTAACCAAAAATAAATCTAACATTTTCGGTTCTCAAGACTTAGGAAAACCATTCAGCTTTGATATTACAAAGAAAAGTATTAATTATACATAATTTGTATGAGGAAAAAAAATTACTTTTTTTAATCCTCCTTTCCATTTGGAATTTAGATCTTTCCAAAATTTTTACCTACATAAAAACTACTTAGACATTATACAATGACTTTTTATAAAAAACTATATTTAAATTGATAAATGGGATCTTCTAAAGATTAAATCTCTGTGAGCATAAAAAACTTTTTCTAACAGAGTGAAAAGAAAACCTACTGACTGGGAACAAACATTTGGCAATACCATTTCAGACTAGGGTCTCATATCCTAAAGCCTAAAGAGCATTACAGGGCCTCCACAAGAAAAAGACTGATCACACAATTACAAAATAGACAAAAGACATGGAAAGCCTTCACAGAGAAAGATATTTGGATGGCCAACAGACACATGAAGAAATGCTCTAAATCACTGGCAATAGGAGAGATGCAAATCATAAAAAAAAATTTAAAAAAAAGAGAGATGCAAATGAAAACCACAATGAGACATCATCTTACTCCAGTAGCAGTGGCAAAGTTTAACAAGACAGCAAGTAATAAATGATGGAGAGGATGTAACAAGAAAAGAATGTTTATAGACATTTTTGGTGGGATTGTAAATTGGTACCACCACTCTGGAAGGCAATTTGGCATTTCCTTAAAAAGCTGAATAAAGAAATTCCATATGAAGTAGCTATTCCACTGCCTGGAATATATCCCAAGGAAATGAGAACTGAGGCACAAACAGAGACTTGTACACCAATGTTCACAGCAGCATTATTCACCATTGCAAGAACATAAAAACAGCCCAAACGTCCAACCACAATCGAATGGATTGAGAAATTATGGTACATACACCCGATGGAATACTACGTAGCTTGTCGGTGCAATGATTTTGTAATCACTACCTAACTTGGGAGGGACTGGAGAGCATTATGCTAAATGAACTAGTTCAGTCTCATAAGGATAAATACTGTATAAGTCCATTATTATAGAAATAGATAACTTGTAAAAGGCATATGATGATGATAGCACAGGGGTAAGGATGGGTGAGGGGTATAATCAAAGGATCATAAAATTTTATGGAGGGAAGGGCAGGCTAAAGAAATGGGAAAGATCCAGTGTGAAAAAGAATGTATAAGGAATTTGTAAGTAAACCAGAAAAAAAAAAGTTTTTTAAAAAGAGAGAGAGGAAAATGCTTTACATTTTTTGTAAAAAAAAAAAAGCTGTACTTCTACATCTTTCTAGAAAGTATTTTTTGCCTAAAATTTTATTACTACATTGTAATTTTTCACTGTTCAAAATATTCCAAGCTTTGAGATTTAGCAGCAAAATTATTCAACAATTAATGCAAGGCAAAAAGTCTAGATCCAAAAAGAATCAACTATGTACCACAAGTATTGTAAAATTTAATAGGTATAGAATAATTACTTATTAAATTATTCCAAACTATATATGCTTTAGTCATAAAATTATCGTCAATACCTATTATCGTCAATACCTGAATGCCTTTTATTCTAAAAGGCTAGAACTAGAAAAAAAATGAAACTAAAATACAAAACAACTTTTTATTTCCAAATTTCAAAACAAACTATAAGTGTAATTAAAAGATAGCTATAAACAGAGAAAAAATGAGTTCTGGATGCTACATATTTTTCTTGATGTACATTTATCAATTTTTTTTCTTATAACAAGAAAATACAAACTTGGTTTATATATATTACATAAAACATCCTATAAAGCAAATAAAAGTTTAAACATTTAAGTGTACTGTTTCATGATTAAATGGTATTTCTGATTATAGCAGTCTGTATATATGTGTATATTCAAGCAAATTGGTATGATTCTAATGAACATGAATACTTCAGGAATAGGAAAATGCAATTAAAAAGCCCAAAATTGACAAAAACAGGTAATATTTAACCTCTGCGGATTTTCCAATTTTCTGAAAGTGTCAGGAAGATGCTCAGCCAGATCCATCATCTCTTCAGAGATTAAATTCAACTGTTTTTGCACATCACTGGGTAGAATTTGCTCCTCTAGAGAGAAAAAAAAATCAATATTAAGTTTCAAACCAAAAAAAAGATATATATTTAGCCATGTCATTAAAATTACGATTCAGATCTTCATTTTTTTTAATTTATATAAATTCTAACAAAATACTTTTCTTATCCTAAAATCACCTCATAATCACATTACTTTGTTTTTCAGCATACAACTATTAACATTTTAGGAAGGGGGGAAGCAAATGATCTCCATTTATATATATTACAACTCTTCAGTCATCGGCCTAAGGAGAAAAAGGTGTCTATGAGAATCTGAACCTATCGTTGCTTCAGAATCAGAAATCAGTAATACTATGTGTGATACTACTTAACACAGTTTCGTAAACATATTCTTATCCATTGTATTTCCTCAGTTTCCCTACTTATACGTGTCAACATGAAAATAAAGTACAAGACTTTAAAATCAGTGATCATCTTCTTTTTTTTTTTTTAATGGTCTATGCAACATACATTTATTATCTCACAGTTTCTTTTTTTTTCTATAATTATATTTTATTAATTTTCATAAACATTTACAGAGATTTTGGGCTTCCACTCATTCATTGTT
>NW_006399781.1:16901786-16904677 GCF_000299155.1 Elephantulus edwardii
TTTGTTGCTTGCTGTTCTGTTAAATTCTGCTATTTTGACTGGGGTGAAATGATATCTCATAGTTGTTTTAATTTGCATCTCTCTTAGGGCTAGGGATTTTGACTCTCAACTCCATTTTGTCTGGTTCATTATTCTCCATCAATACCATAGAGCCTACCCTCCTTTCTCAAATACTTTAATGCTTGAGAATTCTCATATTTCATTACGACTTCTCTTTTCCTTCAGACACTCCAGTTCCTCAGAAGCACAGAACTATACCACCTGCTATTTCTACTGCTCTATTAACTTATGATCTCAAAATCACATTCCCTCATTCATTGAAGATTTTAGCACCTAGTTCACGTAAAGCATTCCCTCCATCACTACTTTTGTGATTCCAATACCTAAAAGCATGATCCATCCAAAAGTGTGGTCTTATTTCCTTGGTCTCTTCATTCCCAACATTCTTTTCTTCAATTGGCCTCTGTCCTCCAGTCACACTGTGTGGTGGCAGAATTTTTACTTTCCTATCCATTGCCTTAGACCTAGCCAGGTAAGGTGGGAACATGTTAAGTGCTCTACCCACCACCCTTAGCGCCTTTAAGGAGTATGGTCTACAGGTGCCTCAACTGCAAACAAGTGCATCCCAACTGATCAGCATCTTCAACATCATCAACAGCTGTGAAACCAATATAGGAAAAAGAGCTATCCAGACTATGATGAGACTGATGAGGCATGATCTGACAGCACCACTGAGACAGAGCCAGACTTAAAGGTTTTGCTTACTAAACAACTGAAGGAAGAGTTGACTTGTGTCTGTTATGCAATAAAGTTTGCAGGACAACAAAGGAAACCAGAGGCTTCTTGCATTTATGTTGCAAGACTGAACCTGGACTGTCAATTTGCTCCCTGTTGCCACAATTATTCCATTCTGGGCCTAACTAATTCGCTACTCAAATTCATAGCAAACACAACATAAAGAATATTAAATGTCCTTGGGCACATGGCCACAAGGGACCAGTCCTTGGATAAGGACATCATGCTTGGAAGAGTGGAGGGACAGCACAAGAGAGAAAGACCCCAAATGAGATGGATTGATGCATTAACTAGGGCAATGGGGGAGGGGTGTTGAAGTCATTGAGACTGGCTCAAAACAGAGCCAGCTTCAGAGCTGTTATACATAGGGTTGCTATGAATCGTAGGCAACTCAACGGCACATGACAACAACAACAATATGGTTCTATATTATCTATAGCAATGGATTCTGAACTCAATAGATTCTTCCACACACTAAGAATGGTAGTGGAATAAGTAGAAAGAAGTATAGGAACATGAGAGACATGTCTAACTTCATAGGAATTGGTTTTCATTGTAGATGCTGTTTAAGTGGACAGTTCCTCTTTGCAAAGTTTGTAAAGGTTAGATATGACCATCCTCATGCAGCCCTTGCTCTTTTTATACCTACTAATCAATATAAGTACTTTGAATATTTTGCCTCTTCCATGAACTAAGATACCAAACAAGAACAATAACAAAATGCACTAAGTAAGTGAATTCTGATGGCTTAGTGGTAAGTAGTTGTCCTACCACCTCAAAGGCATGGCATGTGGTTCAAGTCCACCAGCTGCTCCATGGGAGAAACATGAGTAATCTCCTCTCATGCAATTTACTGCCTCTGAAAACCTAACAGAGGGTCAACTATGAGTCGCTTCTGACTTGATAATACTTAACAACACTAATGAACTAAATTGTCTATGAAGCAGATGATACATTATTTACCTATATTCCAAACATTAGCAAATATGTAAAGTCCCAGTCTCACAAGATGCCATCCTTGGTCTACATGACAACAAACCAAATGTTTTTCCTTTCTACTACATGACTCTTCCTGCAACCAGTGACAAACTGAGAAACCTGGGAAAGGCACTGAAAATATGTATTTAAGATATATGGATCATTCCATACACAAAAACAAATTCAAAGTGGATTATGGATCTAGGACTAAAACTAAAGACTATAAACTTTATTAAAGAAAAGCTTGGAAGAACTCTAGAAGGTCTAATGCACAAAATAAACAGTTCTTCCAAGCATTCTGGAAAATCAACAACCAGGAGAGGATAAAATAGATGAATGGGACCTTCTAAGAATCAAATCCCTATACACATCCAAAATCTTCTCCAACAGGGTAAAAAGAGAAGCCACAGACTGGGGAAAAAATATTTGATAATGACATGTCAGACAAGAGACTTTTATCTAGAATGTATAAAATACCTGAGCACCACAATAAGATAAAGGTAATAAAAGATAAATAATCCCATTGAAAAATGGGCACAGGATATGAACAGACACTTCACCAAAAAAAAGACATTCAAAAGGCAAACAAACACATGAAGAAATGTTCAAAATCCCTAACTCTAAGAGAGAAGCAAATCAAAACAACTATGAGATATCATCTCACCCTAGTAAGAATAACAAAATTTAACAGAACAGCAAACATCAAATGCAGGTGAGGTTGCGGAAAAACTGGAACCCTTATTCACTATTGGTGGGAGTGTAAAATGGTGCACCCACTATGTAAGGCTGTATGGCACTTTCTCAAAAAAGCAGCAAATGGAAATACCATTTGACCCAGCAATTCCACTACCGGGAATTTACCCTAAAGAAACCGTAACCGGGGAGACTTCTGCGCGTGCGCAGTGAGGGTCTGTCTGCCCGACCTTGAGCAAGGCCTGCACCATCATGTTTTCTCGGGCAAACCTCGTTGTCTCGGCCTGGGCTGTGCAGCCACAATGGACCCAAGTTCGAAATATGGCAACTTTGAAAGATATTACCAGGCGACTGAAGTCAATCAAAAACATTCAGAAAATTACCAAGTCTATGAAAATGGTAGCAGCAGCAAAATATGCCTGAGC
>NW_006399781.1:16905572-16933912 GCF_000299155.1 Elephantulus edwardii
GGGCTTTGTTCACAATAGCAAAAAGGTGGAAACAACCCAAGTGCCCATCAACAAATGAATAGAGAAGTTCTGGTATATTCACACAATGGATTACTATGCAGCAGTGAAAAACAAGGAACTCATAAAATATGAGGCAAAATAGATAACCCTGGAGGACATTTTTCTGAGTGAAATATCTCAGTCACAAAAGGACAAATAGTGCACAGGGCCACTGGTGTAAAATGGAACTGCTATCAGGATTGAGGGAAGGCAGAGGAGGGGAGGAATGATGCATACTGCATTGAAATGGATGAGGGAGAGAACTGTTTAAAAGGGATATATGATTAGGTATTATTGTCATTACAGGAGTTCAAAATGAAGGTTGCACAGTGGAGTGGCCTTGAGGGGAGGGATTGCATAACAGTGAAAGAGTTTTTCTTTTATTTTTCAAGGAGAAGGGTAAATGGGGGGGGAGGGGGGAGGCAGGGAAAAAAGTACAACAATGAATGATTGGAAACCCTAAGTCTAAATTTTCATTAAAATTAATTTAAAAAAAGAAACACAAGAACACACACACACACAAAAACAATGTATGGAACATCATAGATCTTAAATATTTCTATAAATATTGTACAATTTCTGACTATCTAAGAGATAACTAGTTAAATCATTTCCAAAGCTGTTGTGTGGTTAGGTGCTGTCAAGTCAAATATGACACATAGTGATCCTATGAACAGTCTACCCAAATTCAGCCCTATCTTGAACCATTCTCCTTAACTCTGACACAAATGGATTGATTGCTGAAACCATCATGTCAATCCATCTCACTGGAGGTCTTTCTCTCTTTGCTGACGCTCCATTTTTCCAAGCATAACGTCCCTCTCCAACAAATAGCCTTTTATTTTTATTTTATTTTTAGGGGTGCACATAATTATTAAGTAGCAGGGCTAGGAAGAGGGAGCAGGGGGAGGACTGGTTGGCTTGCCACTCAAAGCAAAATTGTCAGCTCCATAATGGCATCAATGATGCCCCTCAGTGCCCGAATGTCCTTGGCCCTTGTCACATTGGCTTTGGCCATACCAGCTCGATGTCCCAAAGCTCCACGCCCATCTCTTCCACCTCCTCCTCTTCCTGGAACTCCAAGTCCAGAAAACGACATGTCCAAAGTATGAAAGATGACAAAGCTTCACCATCTTTGCTTCCAAAGAGCACTCTTACTGCACTTTTTCCAAGACCTGTTGTTCCTATCTGGTAGTCCATGGAATAATTAGTACTTTTCTCCAAGCCACATCTCAAGGGCATCTTCTGCCATCCTTTATCGCTCTCCAGCTCTCCAGCAAAGTAGGTGATACAGAAGACTGTGGACTGAATCTTAGGTGAGTTTTAGTCTTCAAACTGATATCACTGCACTTCAGCATTCTGGAAAGGTCCCTTACAGCAGACTTGCCCAATACAATATATTTCCCAATTTCCAGACTGCTTACTGAGAAGGCTGCTGATATTGATCCAAGCAAGATTAAATTAATGACAGCTTCAATCCTTTCTTTGTCTATCATGATGTTGACTGTTAGTCCTGTAGTGAAGATTTCTGTTTTCTTGATGTTAAGATATAATTCATACTAAAGGCATTGATTTTCTGCAGCAAGTTTTTCATATCTCACATCCTCCTCACTTTTCACCAAGGAAGGTTATGTCATTTGTATTATGCACATTATTGATGAGTCTTCCTTCAATCCTGATTTCATATTCTTCTTCATAGAGTCTAGCTTTGTGAATTATTACCTCAGCGTATAAAACTTAGTAAGTATAGACAAAGGATACAACTCTAATGCACATCCTTCCTGATTTTAAACCACGTAGTGGTCCCCTGCTCCATTCAGACAACTTCTTGGTCTAGGTAAAGACTCCATATAAGGACAAATAAATGTTCTGGGATTTCCATTCTTCTCAATGTTAGCCTTAATTCTAAACAGTTGAATACCTTTGCATAAAGAGTAAAATACAAATAGCCATTCTTCTGGAATTCTTTGCATTCAACCAGTATCCATTTGATATCAGCCATGATATCTCTGGTGTTGCAGCCTCTTCTAAACCTAGCCTGAACTTTTGGGAGTCCCCTGTCAATATATTATTGTTCTAGCCATTTTTGGATAATCATCAGCAATAATTTATTTGCCTGTGGTATTAATGATATTTGCCTATGATTTCCACATTGTGTTGAGTCATCTTTTGGGGAATGGAAGAAATATGGACCTCTTCCAGTCAGTCAGCTACACAGATGTCCTCTAAATTTCCTAGCATAGACTGGTGAACACACCCGGGGCTAAAACATGACAATTGGTATCCTGATTCGAATCCTGGGGCCTTACTTTTTAAAAAATTATTTAGGTGAAGCTTGAATTTCTTTCTTCATTATAACTGGTTCTTATTTATATGGTATTTCTTAAAATTGTTCAGTGTCAACCAATTCCTTTTTGGTACAGTGACTGTGTATTCTTTCCATATTCGTTTGATGTTTCCTCAATCGTTCAAAATTTGTTCAAAGTATCTCTCAGTACTGTAATTTTTTTAAATATTTTTTTTTATTGGGAAAAACATATTGGGGGTACAAGGAGGTGAGGGTTGGGGGCAGAAGGGTGAGGATGGGCCAGGATGCAGTTGCAGAGCTGCAGTTTGGTCGGTGGGGGGAGCAGGTGAAGGAAATGATGAGGGTCCAATGGGGACCAGATGCTACAGAGGAATGACAAGCATTTTCCAATAGTAATTAAACCAACTGTCTTACTGATTTGGGAATTGGATGCCGACTCTCTGGCTTCTTCATGCTGAACAGAGGCGTAGATATAAAGGGGGGAAGGGAGGACGCTTTATCACCTTACTGGTGGTCTTGGGTTATAGCTGCTTGCCTTTTTGCTCCTGAGGGCTGCGACGGTTCGCCCCGAGCCGGGGGCCAAGCGCAGCCCGCCCCGGGCAGAAGGCCATGACGGCTCACCCTGGGCAGAGGGCCAAGGGCAGCCCGCCCCGGGCAGAGGGCCGCGACGGCTCGCCCCGGGCAGAGGGCCGAGGGCAGCCCGCCCCGGGCAGAGGGCCACGACGGCTCGCCCCGGGCAGAGGGCCGAGGGCAGCCCACCCCGGGCAGAGGGCCGCGACGGCTCGCCCCGGGCAGAGGGCCGAGACCACCCCACCCAAGACAGAGGCCCACGACAGCCCGCCCCGGGCAGAGGGCCGCGATGGCTGAAGTAGTCTTTTTTAAAAAAAGAAGAAGAAAAAGTGTGTGTGTGTGTACCATCAAATTGGATCTGACTGGTACAGGAGACTGCCCCTCCTTCTCCAGCAGAGCATGAAGTAGAGTCTGGGTTCCCCCCCCCCACCAGGTGCCTGTCGGGGCCTGCGTTTCAGCTGTCCACACCACAGCAGTGGGCAACGAGCTTAAAGCCCCTGATGGCTCTGGGCGCTGACTCTCACCAGTGGCTATGGATGAAGTCACAGGCGATTTTCAGCCAGCGCCTGTCAGTACTGTAATTTGAGGCTTGAGTTTTTCAGTTCTGCTTGTAAAATGCAAAGTGAATTCTTCCCTTGTTATTCTCTGACTCCAGAGAAATATCGTTATAATATTTTGCTTTATCTTCTCAAGCTGCCTTTAGAAATCTTCTGTTCAGCTCTTTTACTTCAGTAACTCTTGTTTTTGTTTTGGATTCTTGATGTGATAATGCAATTTTCATAGTCTCTTCTGACATCCATTTTTATTTTTTTATTTTTCATCCTTCTTTGTAATGACCTTTTGCTCTCTTCATGGATGATATCTTTGATGTCCTCCCACAGTTTCTCTGGTCTTCACTCATTGGTGTTCAATGCCTCAAACCTGTTTTTAAGATGATTGCTAAATCAACTGGGATAGACTGAAGGTTATAATTTGGTTCCTCTGGACTTTCATTTTTTTTCAGCTTTAATTTGAACTTACACATGAGTAATTGATGTTCCACAATCGGATCTGGTGTGAGTTTGACGGCAGATATTGTATTTCTCAAATGATTCTTTCCACAAGTAAGTCAATCTAATTCCTGTGCAATCCATCAGGTAAGGTCCATGTGCAAAGTTACCATTTGTGGTTTTTTTTAAAAAAAAAAAGGTATTTGCTATGAACAAATCATTGAGTACAAAATCCAATCAATCAATCTCCAGCCTCATTTCTGTCACCAAGTCCATACTTTCTGACTACCATTCCTTCCACATTGTTTTTGTGCTCCATTCACCTATAATTATGAATGTTTGGTAAGGTTTTGGGGGTTTTTTTTTGTTTTTTAATGAATGTACCTTAATTGCATGTTTGGTCAACATTGGACATCACAAGTTGGTAGAAATTCTCAATCTCCTCCTTGTTGGCTCTAGTGGTAAATATATGAGTAATAGTCATATTTGGATTGTATCCTAACACTCATTGTACTTCAAGATGGATCCTGACATTGCCTTTATAATTATAAATGCAACACCATTTTTTCTAAGTTTTTCATTCCCAGCACAGCAGATCATGTGACTGTCTCGTTCAAAGTGGCCCATGCTTGTCCATGTCAGCTGACTGATGTCTAGAATGTTAATCTTCATACATACAACTTCATTTTTTACAACTTCCGTTTTTCCTACATTCATACTTCGTACATTCCAAGATCCAATTATTAATGGTTATTTGTAGCCATTTCTACATTGACTCATTTCTGAACAACTTTCTATCAGGCCTCTATATCTAACACTGTAACTACCATCATTCCTCTGTTTATAGGTTTTTAAAAACCCACTGTTTTGGAAGTGGATGACCAATCCTTTTCCTAGTCTGTCTTAATCTAGGAGCTATGTTGCAACCTCTCTACCATGGATGACTCTTCTGGCATCTGATCCACTGGTGGTACAGATTCCATCATTAGAGCATGCGATAAGTTATACCAAGTGCAGAAGTCTCAAAGATAAGTGCTGTATCAATAGGAACAGATAAAAATAATTTCTAAGATAGAAAGTATCTGGCAGCATGCAAATCATTCCCTAATAACTGAACTCTCACGTAGTGTACCTCTAAAGGTAAACCATAAAGATAACCAGGCATAAAAATATGGATGCTTTATGAATTAGCATGTCATCCTTGCACAGGGACCATGCAAATCTCTGTACTGTTCCAATATTCATACATCTGCCATACTAAGTAATCAGTGATGCCCCAAAATGGGGTTAGAAAACCCTGCTTTGCCACAATCAATAAAACTAAAGCCTTACTCTTTCCTCAGATGGATTTCACACTGACATCAACACTACAAAATCCTCAAGAAGGTTACAGTAATATGAAACACTTCTGCACCTGTGTGAATATTATCTTTTTTGGACATAAAATTCACAACAGAGGAAAATTCCAATTATGTTCTACTCACCATCATAACTTACCTTTATTTAAAGTAAACATCTGCACAGCATCATCCAAATTTTTTAATTTTTGAAAAATTATGAGACCAGCCTATACAGCAGAAAAAGAAAAAGGCTGAAGAAAACAAACAAAAATCTGTTCTGGCTTTGAAAAATATAAAAGTATGATTACCAAAGGATCTAAAAAGCTGAATACAACTATCATATTATGCAAAGATCACACATCTTCATAAACAGTCAAGCAAAAGTAAATAAAATTTGCTTTTTAATACTCAGTATTATAAACACTATCTAAATCAATAATATACAAATAAGTAATTTATACGCAGAATATAATTAGTGACAATCTACTTCTATAAAGATTAAATTAAAAATCTCAAATCTATTGCCACTGAGTCTATTCTGACTCATAAATAGTACCTTTAATGGGCAGAGTGTGACTGCCTCACAGCGTTTCCACGGTTTCACTTTTACAGAAGACTGGCATATCTTTTCCCTACAGAGTGGCTACTGAGTTCATACTCTCAACTTTCCAGTAAGTAGGTGAGCTCTTAACCACTGCATCACCGAGGGAACTTGGAGACTCTATGGACAGTTCTGCTCTGATCTATAGGTTCATTTTGAACTACACAAACTCAACAGCAATGGAAGACAAGACAACATTAAGTAAAAAGTTTTGACTATAAGTATCCAACCCCCTCTACTTTATTAAATAAGCTGAGAAAATTAGTATATAAACAGTTCTCCTCCTGGATACTCTTAATAAAAATGACAATGATGTGTCATTTAAGAAAAATGTTACAAAACTCATATTAGCTATAAATTGTATGTTGGGATTTTTAAAACCAAATAGAAAAAAAAATTGTCATCTATTACATTGACAAAAATAATTTATTTAAGTTGAAAAGCCAAAAAAATTTCCATTCCTAAAAACAGATGCAAACTGTGAAACAAGGTTACTGTTATCGTTGTTCGGTGCCATCAAGAATGAAAAGCTGACCTGAACCCTGCCCTATCCTATGCCATTCTCATCATTACTAACACAAGAGCTGAAGTCATCATGTCAATCTATCTCATTGGGGGTCTTCTTCTCCTTCACTATTTTTCCTACAAATAAATCACCTACAAATAAATTTATGAATTAAAGGGGGGAAATCAATTTTGCAAAAAAATATGTATTTTACACAATATATATGAAAAAAAAAACCTTCAAACCTGCAAAAGCTCTCTATATAAAGATAAACATAAGTTTCATTTTGCTCAAAGATTTTAAATTTAAAATGCTTCTGGCTAATAGTAAGCTAAATTTGGAGGTAATTTTTCTTATTTTTCACCACATTTTAAATACAGGAAGGGAAGCTAATTTCAATATAGAAACTGTCTTGTAATTCTTTTCATTCATAGGTTGCTTACAAATGAAATATATCATTAATGTCATTTGTGCTTGCTCGGCTTGGACTTATTATTATCTACTCTTGTTTTCACAGAGTTAACTTTTCTTACATATAAAAACAGATATTATTTCAGCTACATGAAGATGAAAATAACCCTGAATAATTTTGTTGATTTGTACTTTTAATTAACACTGAGGATTTGATAACTAGATGTCTTTGTAAGCATTTTAATACCTAAGCAAATAAAAAATATTTTAGTTGAATTTGTGCCATTAGCACAATGAAATTTTCACAGAGAATTTACAATAATGTTTTTAAAATATATCATTAAGACTAAAGATCTTTTAGTACGTACATAAGCATCGGTGGCTGCGTAAAGTTTCTGGTCCTCGCTGAGAGGAAACTTACTCCAATTGCTACAGCGGATAGACTTGTCTTTTAGAAGCTGTTTGCCTAAGAGATGTTTAACCAGACCATTGAGGCTCCACGTCTCTGTACATTTCAACTACAGGTAATGGAAAAAAATCAACATGGAAAAAATTAATTTTTCCTGTTTTCTGGTGTTCCCATTATATTGTGTTCATGTCACAAATAAAACTGGAAATGTCAAACCAAAATTTAACCCAAAGGTATTCTACAATACATTAAGACCACTAAAAATCTTATGTACAGTCAATATTTTAAGAATTTAAATCTGGAATTTACCCAACATAACTATTAAAGTTCTTGGACTATAAAAGTAGTGTTCTTAGAAAAAAGTTGAATAGTTAATAGGCTTTTTACTTTCCAGCCAAATAAGCACTTGGCTAAAACCTGAGATTTAATTTAATGGACATATTAATAAAATATGTGAAATAAGGCTGATGAAACTGATGCTCAAACTTCTGTTAAGATTATTATTAAATAAGAGCTACATTTCACTCTAAAGACAAGTAAATAGAGGAGAAAAATTTCATTTATTATTGATAGGAATTATAAAGATGAACTTGAAATATAATACTTAAACGATTCAAAACAAATGAAAGAAAGTTTAAAAGTCCCAAAAAATGAGAGGGGCACACTTAAACTGTATGCCAAAAAAATGGATTAGAACTGAAGCTTTTCATTATAGAACATTCGTTTGGAACAAAATCATAATATATCTTTGTTTTTTTAAAAAAATTCTAACATGAAAATAGAATATTCTGTGAGAAACAAAGTTATCTATGAAAAAATTATGCCTGCTTCTACCTTTTCATTGGCAACATCTGTCAGTTCCACAAAACTCTTCAATTTGATGTCAAAGTCACGTAGAAGTTTCCACTGATCTCCTTCAATTCCGACACCTGCCTTTTTAATTGCTTCATTCTCAAGTAACATTTTCAATCCCTGGGGGAAAACTATAACATTTTATTGTTATTCCAAGAGGTTCAACCAAGAATGATGGATTTTCTACCTGTTACAAATAAAAAGTTTATGTTGAAATTCATGTTTACATTTAAATTACATTAAGAACCACATTCATCTTGGGTATTTCTTCTCTAACCTGAAGCGAAACACCCTAACTGGTAAATAAAAGGCAAAAAAACAACAAAGTATGAATGCTTCCTACACTAATGTTAGTAATACATTCCCTGTCATTCATCCCTTAAAACATGATTTCTCTCCTCTTTAAAACAGGAATATTATCAGCCTCACATACCTTATGGAGGAGTACTGTAGAAATTAAAAATAACAAAATGTAAGGGAATCAGATGTAAACACTTAAGGAAACAGAAGTGAATGAGAAAAGTGCCAGGAATAAAAAATGCATTGCATTCAAGGGGGAAAAACAGATAGATAAAATCATCAATTACATAAAAATAAAAGGAAAAGGATACCAACCTGACATAGAAGAAACGTGAAATAAGTAACATTTGTTCTCTGACACACATAACTGAACTAGAGCAACTTTGCCTAGCTTCCCTTTATTGTAAACTGGTGGCCATTCCATGTCAAATCCTATCACAGCTCCATCAGATAGGCTCATGCTAAAGAAAGAAAAGTAATTTAAATTAATTGCATTAACATCTTAAATTTCTTAGCAATAGTTTATCTAATAAAGAATATCTGCCATGAGTTGTACTTGAGTACAATTCATAAAAGGAAGAAATGTTGCAGAACTTGAAGAATACAAATGCCACTACATGTTACATGTAGAAATTGGTGTATGTTTCAGGGTACAAATTCTAAACAACCTATCTTTAAAAGTTTTTAAACGTCTATATAACTAAAGATACCATTCAAAAAGCTAAATGACAAGCCAGCCTAATGCAAGAGTCAATGATATATATAACAGACAATGAATAGCCTTAAAAATCAACAAGATAGCACTTCAGTGATTTAGATCCTCCCAGAAGAGCTGTGGGTGAGCATTAACACTACTGATAAGTATATTCATTTTCTCCTGGACACAAGAGCCTATCGTTTGGTCCTAAAATCCTTCTGAGGTCCCAACTCTTCTCACTATTTCTTAGTTGTTGGAATTGATGGAAAACCTCATAAGCAGTTCCTTACTTCACCTCTGCCTTGCATGCGGACTTCCGAGCTGTAAAACAACCCAGTGGTAGATGGAATTTGGTCCAGGACTTAAGAACAATAAATGATATAGTTGAGCTTCTATATCTTGTGGTTTCTAACCTTTATACTATAATAGGCAAAGTGCTAGTCAATAAGCCTTTTATTTTAAGAACTACCTTGCCTCTGTAACTTGATTTGTGCCACTGTTAGAACCTCTACTTGAAATATTATTGCTTTTAATTTTTGACTCATGTACTTTTAACTTGTTGGTTAAGTTTGTGTATTCTAGGCTGCAAAAGTTCCATGATACATCTTCAAGGATATGAACATGTATGGCTAAACACAATTGATACCAGTGCATCTAAATTCCAAAATCAATCTCTACAATGGTCTACATGTTTCCTATTGCCAAAGGGGCCCTTTAAAGTAGTGAGAGAAGATCTTCACCCTGAGACCTACAGCATCCCTTTTCAGCAGGAAGTAGCTAAGAGAATATGTCATCCCCTTTTCCTTATGAATCAGGGTGAAATCTCTCTTAGGGAGGAGTCATAGGGAATGGCAAGGAACACACTGACAAGGGAGATTAATCAGAGCTGGTTTTGACAAGCACTGTGGCAATGGGACAGTTAAAACAGACTTTCAAGGGGAAAAAAAAGAGGAATGAAGTGGGGGGGGTAGAGAAAATAGTGCAATAATGAATGAATGGAAATCCAAAATCTCTGTAAATGTTCATTAAAATTAATAAATTTTTTAAAAAATCAACAAGATAAAGACAAACAACCCAGTAGGAAAGCAGTGAAAATATAAACAGTCAATTAAAACATGTTCATCCAAACAGCCAAATAAATGTGTGAAGATAAAAAACCTCACTAGAAATCAAGAAAATCCAAATTAAAATAAATCTATACCATTTGACATATATGAAACTAGAAAAATTAAAATATCTGGCACAAAGAGTTGAATTATCAATATTAATAGTACTGCTATCAATAACTGAAATCTTAATATCAAGAGCTAACAACGATAGAAAATTAACAGGAAGTGCTAAGAATTAGGATCTCTCATATACTGATCAATTAAAAATGGAATTTTTTGAGAAAAAAATATGAATGACTCAATACTTTTTTTCCATAAATATCTGAAACTCTACGTGCTCATAAACATGCCAAAAAATGTTCACTATGTCATGTTATTCGTGGCAAAATTAGAAATAAACTAAATTTCTTCAACTAGCTGGTAGTATATTAAAACAATATTTTATGAAACTTAAAACAAATAGAACTAGGTATATAAAAAAGATAAAATGTGGAAAAGTACAAGTTGCAGAATATCATGTAATTTAACAGCATACTTTTTCAAGTTGTAGAATAAAATATTTATTTCTAGATATAAAATTATGTAGTTATTGTTGTTGTGAGGTGCCACTGAACAGACTATAATTCAAAGAGTCTTTATGAACAACAGTTCTGAATCTTGCCCTATTCTGTACCATCACCATCTCTGATATGCCCCAGCCTATTGTTATAATCAGGAGAGAAAATGTTAAACACCCAACAGCTAAGTTATTTCAAAAGGAGTTTTTATAAAGCTAGGTAGTATGTATATAATACATTATTACCTATTATTTCTATTTTTTCATCTTAAAATATATTTAAATAATAAGAAACACTGAAATTCTATTTCAGACCAAGATGGTGTGATAGGACCTAGATTACTCTTCCTATTATAAGTAAATAAAAATGAAACAAAATAACATGAAACAACTGGTTATGGACACTGGATGGCAGATAATGCAGGAAATGAGCCCTAAGATTATGCCAGCTTTTAGTCAAGAGCGCACCGCAGACAGGCAAACAAGAAAAGGAAACAAAAGGAACAGCACTAAGTTCAAGACATAGATAGTAAAGCTCAAAAAGGCTAAGTCAGCTAAAAGTTATGAGGCAGAGTTCTGGAGCAGGAAAAGAGGTTCAGAGATCTTAAGTATTTACTAAATACCAGGATCCTCATGCACAGGGTGGAAGTCAGTAAAAGTGGTGGTGGTGGTGGTGGTGGTGGTGGTGGTGGTGATGGTGGTAGTGGTGGTGGTGGTGAAATGCCATCTAGTTGCGTACAACCCACAGCAACACAATTAACAGATCTAAACTCTGGTATATCCTGTGCCATCCTCAAACTTCCTACTAACACACTGCAGCTCACTGCAGCAGTCACTGTGCCAATCCACCATGGTGAGAGTCTTCTCTTTTGTCAACCCTCCATTGTTCGAAGCATGATGTCCCTCTCCAAGGAATAGCCTCTCCTAGCAACATGCCCAAAGTATGTCAGACGAAGCTTTATCATCTTTGTCTCCAAGAAGCACTCTAACTGCACTTTCTCCAAGACATAATTGTTCTTTTGGCAGTCCATGGGGTGGTCAGTACTGTTCCTGAACACCAAAGCTCAAAGGCATCAATTCTTCCTCTGTCATCCTTATTCATCACCTAGCTCTAAATTGCATAACAAGTTATTGAAAAGACCGTGGCCTAAATCACACCCACCTTAGTCTTCAAACTGACATCAATACTCCTCAATAATTTGGAGAGGTCTCTGACTACAGACTTTCCCAGAGCAATACATTTTCTGATTTTCTGACTGCTGGTACCAAGGGTGCTGATTGTGATCATGATGCTGCCTACTAATCCAGTAGCAATATTTTTTTTATTTCTTGATATTGAGATGCAATTCATATTGAAGACTATATTCTTCAGTCTTCTGCAACAAGTGCTTCAAGTCCTTCTCGCTTTCAGCAATAAGGTTGTAGCATCTGTACAACACAGGTTGTTGATGAGTCTTCCTTTGATCTTGATGCCACATCCTTCTTAACAGAGTCCAGATTCTCAAATAATTTGCTCAGCATTACAGACTGAATAGATATGGAGATAGAATACAGCCCTCATGTACCACTTTAATTTTAAACCATGTAATGTTCCCTTGCTCTGTACAACAGCCTCTTGATCTAAATATAGGTTTAACATGAGCACAATCAAGTGTTCTGGGATTCCTACTCTTCTCAATGTTAGTTATAACTTATGATTCACATAGTCAGATGTCTTTTCATAGTCAAGAAAGCAGACATTCTTTTGGTATATAGCCATCTAACATCAGCAGTGGTACCAGGGCCTTTTCTAAATCCTGCCTGAACTCCTGGCAGTTCCCTATCTATGTACTGTTCTAGCTGTTTTTGAATGATCTTGAGCAGTGTTTTGCTTACATGTGATATAAATGATACTGTTTGATAGTTTCTACTTTCTGTTAGATTACTTTTCTTGGGGATGGGAATAAATATGGATCTCTTCCAATCAGTAGGCCAGACATCTGTCCTAAAAATTACCTGAAATAGACCAATGAGCACATCAAAGATGCATCTGTTAGTTGAAGCATGTCAATTGATATCACATCAATTCCTAGGGCCTTATTTTTTTGCTGCCTTCAGTGCAGCTTCAATTTCTTCCTTCATTGCTAGTGTTTCTTGCTTATATGGTAGTTCTGAACTTGTTCCGTTTCAGTCAATTTTTTTTTGGTTCAGTTAGTCTGTGTATTCCCTCCATCTTCTTTTGATGTGTCCTGGATCATTCAACATATTGCCAATAGCATCCTTCAATACTGTGAATGAAGGCTTAAATTTGTTTTTCTGTTCTCTCTGCCTGAGAAATGCAGAGTAAGTTCTTCCCTTGTTATTCTGCAATTACAGTTCTCGGCACATTCCATTACAATACTACGCTTTGTCTTCTCAAGCTGATCTTGGAAATATGTTCAGCTCTTTTACTTCAGCATCATTTCCTTTTGTTTGAACTTCTCAAAGGTCTGTCTGGGTAAAACCAAGTTTCTTCTTGGAGGGTAGGATTTTGAAGCTCTATTTCACAGAGTTTGGGCACATGGCCACGGTCCTTGGAAAAGGACATCATGCTTGGAAGGGTGGAGGACAGCACAGGAGAGGAAGACCCCGGATGAGATGGATTAATATAGTAACTGGGGCAATGGGTGTTGGTATGTCAGAATCAGTGAGACTGTCTCAGGACAGGGCAGGTTTCAGAGCTGTTGTACACAGGGTCATTATGAGTCACAGGCAACCAGACAGCACAAAATAACAGCAATAATATTGGTTTGCGGCAAGTAGAAAGAGGTGCAGTGTGGGACAAGTCTGATCTCATAGGAAATGGTTTTGTATTGTTGATGTTATTAATGGGGACAGACTCTTTTTGTGGAAGTGGTAAAAGTCAGTTATCATTAACCCTATATAGTGCATACTCTTCTTACACCTCCAAAAAGATGTCAGCCAACTTTCTCCCTTGACAGGGCTGGTAGATTCAAGCCTCAGAAGCATGGTCTCTGTGTTAGCAGCAAAGTTGTCCACAGACTATACTACTTCATGGGATTTGATTTGGGTCATAGTTTCATATATCATTCAAGTGAGCTAACCTCATTTCAGTGTTTAGTGATTCCATCTCCTAGTTTTGTGTACAATAAAAGTCTTGAAAGCTTAAAAGTGGCCATTCAAAGCACAACTGGTCTCCATTCACCTGATACAATAGAGGAATAAGAAGAATCAGAAAATGAGGAAGAAATGAAATGTGTGGCAAATTACTTCCATGAACAAATGTATGAAGCCTAAATAACATTACAGCACATTTTGATCAATATTTCTAAAGGAGAATCCAGTTCAAGGAAAGGAAATGCAGAACAGAATTTCAATTTGCCATGGAAATTTTCTGATATAGAGGCTAAACGAGCCCCTGAAACTATTGTCATGATATACTTTAAACATTAAACCAAAAAACAAATACCTTGAAGACTTCTTAAAACCACATTACACTTTAGCTTTAAAGAATGTTTGCTTCGAATATTCTGCAGTTTTAAGAACTATGTATGTGTGATCAAACTGACAACACCAACTCAAAGCTTACATAGGAATCTTAGAGGTAGTGGGTTTATGTTATTAAAGAAAAATTTTTACATGTAGAAATTGGTGAATTGTTATATTTTCATTTGTGAATCTTCTCAACAGGACAAATATATTTTAAAATTGGAAATGGACTTAAATAGATAGTTCACTAAAGAAAATAGACATATGACAAACACATTCATGAAAAGATATTCAACATCATTATCAGTGTCATTAAGTCCATTCTGATGTATGGCAGCCCACCATGTAAAGGGGTAAAAGGCTGTGACCTTTTGAAATCCAATTACTAGGCCCATCCTTTGAGGTGCATCTAAGTGAGTTCAAATATCAACATTTTGACTAGGATTTGAACAGTGTCCAGAGGCTTTTCAGCATTTACAATCGAAATCCCACATGCACAGAAATCGAGTCAATTGTGAAGCACAACAACCCTAAAGGAAAGGCTCATCATAAAATAAGGAACTGCAAGGTATTTTGCTGAGTAGACTAAATAATCAGCAAAAGACCAAGTTCTGTATCCTATATTGGTGAGTACTGGATGTGCTCATAGAGCACAGTTTTTTAATACTGTAAGACATTAACAGGAATGGAGACATATAAATTCTACTGCCAAGAGACCATTAATAAAGAATTTCATTTACTTCAGCTTCTTTTAAACCAATGTATAACATTATAAACCTCAATAAATAAAGGACTGGTACAATGTCAAAAAAGATATAAATTAATTCTCATTTCTGCTTTGCTAATGCTTCAAATCACTTAGATTGTTGCTTCAGAGTGTCAATTTAGCAGGACAACTTTTAAAAGTACTCATAGTCATTTCTAATATTCTTTTTAAAGAATATTTACAAAAATTACTGCTAATTAATTACACCGAGAAAAATAATAAGTTATTCAATATTAGAACTAGAATTAAAATGTATAATTAGAAATAAAATATTGATAATTCCAATAAACATAAAGGTGTATTTAAATGTTAAATAATTCTTCCATTACTTCCTAAACTGGTAAAATAGACAAATTGTTCTGTAATTCTATACATAATATCATATTAAAAGTTAAAAAAATAAATTAATAGGATAGCTTTTAATGTACAAGCAGGCATATTACAAATTTACCTCAGTGATGCTATTTTTATTTAAAAAAACAGAATTAGAAGTGATCACTGATGAGCTATATAGAAAATTAACTATTTTCCACATCTCAACTGTAAAACTCAGTATATTTATACATTGTTGTTGTTCTTGTTGTTGCTGTTGTTGATTGTCATCGAGTCGAGTACAACTCATAGCGACTCTAAGAACAAAAAGGCCTAAGTCTTTCTATAACTATCATGGTTTCTCCAAGTTCATAGTTTCCAGAGGCATGTGGTTTAGGAAGTGGATGCCACTCCTGCTTCCAAACCTGTCTTAAACGAGGAATTCCACCAAACACTGCCCATGATGTGTAGCCATTATGGTGTTTGGCACAACTAAGACACAGTTGTTCCATTATGGCATTTAAAGACCCCAATGGCACAAGTTTCAGTGTCACAGCAAACCCAGATTACCTCAGCACAGCAAATTGATCAGAGTGTTATATGACATAGAAGATTGTTCCTCTAAAATATAGTAACAAGGGATTAAAATATAACCTCTCAGGCCAAACTTTTAAATATAAGGGCCCTTCAGGAGGTCTTGTTGACTCTAAACAAGAGGCTTAAATAAAAAATAACCACATAACCCATACAGATCCTCAACCAAAATCATTATAATACTTATTCTTTTCTACGGGTTCAAATTCAAATAAAATTAGGTGACTCAAATCTCTTACCAAATATCTTCTGATAGGAAAGAGCAATCACTGGCTTCATAACTATACACAATAGAGCCAGTGAATTCCAAGAAGGGGAGATCATCTTCCAAGACACTCTTCTGAACAGAAGGCTTGCATCACATAAAATTCAGAAAAGATACAAATAAAGTTCATATTAAAATATACACTGAAGCACTCAAATTATACATAGTTCTAAATTTTACTAGTTAACGCTGATGAGTATGCTCATAGTGTAAGAGGTAAAAGTATTCCATTATAAAATTACTTTTTCGTAAGAGCTGGAACACAAACTGATATGTGCTTACATCCATGTTTATCACTGTATTATTTACAGTACCAAAGAGATGGGGAAAAACCCTCTAACATCTCTGAATGGGTGAATGGTTACAAAAACTACAGTACATTCACATACTGAACATTATCCAACACTAAAGAACAATAAATAACACATATAACATTGCACAACACGGATGATTCTCGAGAAAATTATGCTGAGTGATGTCAGTCATAAAAGGTCAGCTATAGATCAGTATTATAAAAACCTAAGGAAACTTTTTCCTGTAAACAATTATTTTTTGTGGTTACCAAGATGAAAAAGTATGGATAAGCAATTAAAAGTTAATAAATATAACTATTTAGTTGAGTGAAAGGAAAAACTATAATCAAATTATGACAAGGGATCAAATGATAAAATTTTGTATAATCAATGATTTATTAATTTAAGACTCTTGTTTAAAAAATATAAATGATGACTATACACATTGTTTCTTCTGGTGAAGTATACGGGAATCAAACCGACTACATTTGCAGAAAGAGATCGTAGAGAAGCTCAGCATCAGAAATCAAAATCAGGCCAAGCACTGACTGGAAAAGATCTCAACTACACAGATGCAAGTTCAAGCTGAAGGTAAAGCAAATTAAAGCAAGTCCACGAGAATCAAAACATGACCTTGAGTGTATCCCACCTGAATTTAAAAACCATCTTAACAATACAGATTTGGCACATGAAACATCAATGACCGAAACAACATGAGTGGTGCAAGGACATCATCTATGAAGAAGGCAAAAGGGTATAATTAATAAGATAGGAAAGAAAGAAAGAAAAGACCAAAATGGACGTCAGAAAACATTCAGAAATTTGTGTTGGACCAAAATGAAGCCAAAACAACAGGAAGGAATGTTGAAGGAAGAGACCAGAATAGAATATTTCAAAGGGCAGTTTAAGAAGACATGAAATGTGCAAGAAGATTCAGTTACAAAAACACAAGAGAAGAACACACTTGACATTTCTCAAGCTAAAGGATATAAAAAAGACATTCTACCCTAGCGGTGTAACTGTGAAAGATTGTATGGTAAAAACTGGAACAAATGCATATGAGACGCTGCTGTTGTTGTGCACTATCAAGTCAGAACCGACCAATATCTAACCCTCCAGCAGGTTTTCAGAGGCAGTTAATTGCACAGGAAGAGACTGCTCATGTTGCTCCCTTGAAATAGCTGGTGGATTCCAACCATGTGCTTTTGGGATTGCAGCATAGTTTCTTGCCACTAGGCCACCGGAGCTCCCTATATTAGACACATAAACACACAAAACAACCTAACTATAAATAAATATCCATGCAACTAGATCCTAGTTCACTCACATTTAACTATAAATAAATATCCATGCAACTAGATCCTAGTTCACTCACATTACATCAACTCTGACCTACGTAAAAACTTAATTTACAAGAAGTGTTGATATCTTGTATGTTGCTGATTCTATGTGTGCCAAAATGATGATGATAACTGAGAAACCCTCAGAACAATAGATCAAGAGCTTGCCCTATCCTGCACGATACTCACAAACTTCAACAGGCTCGAGTCCATTGTGAAAGGCATTGTTTCAATCTATCTTGTTTGACTTCTACTTGTAAAACCCTCAACTTACCCAGCATGATGTCTTTTTCTAAGGACTAGACCCTATCGCTGCCTCTAAGGAACATGCTGGTTGCACATCTTCCAGAGTAGATTTGTTCATTTTTGACAATTCATGGAGTACTCAGCACTTCTCACCAAACACCACAATTCAATGGCATAGATTCTTTTTCCATCATCATTATTCATTGGCCAGCTTTCAGATGCATAAGAAAGATGTAAAAGGCAGGTGCACCTTAGTATTTAAACTTATATCCTTCCTCTTTAGCACTTTGGAGATGTCCATGGTAGTAGATTTTTCCAGTGTTAACACATTCTTTGACTTCATGACTGCTATTAACTTGGGTGGTGATTATGGCTCCAAGTAAAATTAAGTCTTTGGCAATTTATTCTTTAACTATGAACTTGGAGAAACGAAAGTTATACAAGTGTTCAGGTCTTTCATTCATAGGGTCGCTATGAGTCATCTACAACTCAACAGCACTTAACAACAACATAGAGAGAGCACAGTTGGCCTAGTGATGCTACTAAGCCAAAGGTGGGTGATTTTAATCTGCAGTCCTCAGGCCTGGTTTTAATTGTTTTTGGTCAAACATTCTTCTAAGTGGTATAGCACTGGTATGTTCATTTGCTATACAGAGGTAACGCGTGGTTGCTGTGAAGCTAAACACTGTGACACCGATGTGTCAAATGAGATAACGGTTATCCATGTGAACAGTGTTTGGTGAGCTCCCCAATTAAAACAAGCTTAGAAGCAAAAGTGGCATCCACATCCAAAATATTTGCCTCTGGAAACCCAATGAACTTGGAGAAACAATGAAAGTTATACAAGTGTTCAGGTCTTTCATTCATAGGGTCGCTATGAGTTGCTTATGACTCAATGGCACTTAACAACAACAATATCATGATGCACAGAGTTCTGGTGACTTCATGGAAGGAGTTGTACTGCCAACACTAAGACACTTTGTTTAAATCCACCAGGTACTCCATGGGAGAGAAATGGGCAATCACTTCCATGTGATTTACTGTGTCTGAAAAACAACTGGAGGGTCAGCTATGAGTTAGTTCTGACTCAACATCACCTAACAACAACATCATAAAGCAGTGGTGGAGATTTTTGTTTTCTTGATGTTCATATATAATCCATATTGAAGTCCCTGACCTTCTGCAGTAGATATTTTAGGTCCTCCTAAATGTCAACAACCATGGTTGTATCATCTGCATAACAGGTTGTTGATGCGTCTTCCTCTGATGATGATGCCACACTCTTCTTCATCAAGTCCAGCTTCATGATTTACTTGCTCAGCATACAGAGTGAAGAGGTATGGAGAAAGCATACATCCCTGATGTGCACATTTTTTAATTTTAATCCATGCAATGTTCCCTGACTCTATTCAGACAACAGTATCTTTGTCTAGTTATAGGTTTCACATAAGCATAATTAAGTGCTCTGAAATTCCCATTTGTCTCAATTTGTCATAATGTATTACATTCCACATAGTTAAATGTCTTTTCATAGTCAACAAAACACAAACTGACATTCTTCTGGTATTCTCTTCTTTCAGCTAATCTTCATCTGACATCAACAGTTGTATCACGGGCGCCATGATGCCTCTTCTAAATTCAGCCTGAATTTCTGGTAGTTCTGGCAATGGACTGTTTTAGCTATTTTTTGATAATTTTTAGCAAGATTTTACTTGCATGTGATTTTAGTGATACTGTTCAAAACTTGAATTTCTGCACCTTGTTCGATTGAGTTTTATGGAATGGAACAAGATGTTTTCCAGCCAAGTAGTTGTATCCGAAATGTCTTGACACAGACTGGTAAGTCCAGGCTGTGTCTGCTTTTTGAAACAATTAATATCCCATCAATCTCTGGAGCTTTAGTTTTTCTTGATAACATTCTACTTCCTAAAATAGTTCAGTATCAACCAATTCTTTTTTGGTACAGTGACTTCCTTCCACTGTCTTTTAAAGCATCTGGCATTAATCAGTATTTTCAGATTAGCCAAATCTGTGAAAATCATTCCATATTTTCAGACTGACCACAAAGGGTCAATTGTTGTTGTTGTTGTTATGTGCCACTGAGTCCAAACCAATCCACAGCTGACTCTCCAGTAGATTTTCAGAGGCAGCATAATCCTAGAGGAGGAGACTGTGCCTCCCATCTTTCTACTATGGAGCAGCAGGTGGATTTGAGTCCTGTGCCTTCACATTGGCAGTGCAGTTCCTTACTAATAGATTATCAGAGCAGAGAAGCTAACTATTAACAGTCAAAATCACGTCAGGGGTTGTGCAGTGATAAGTGTTCACTGCTCGAAATGGCTTTTCTAGCCATTCGCTTTCACTTTGACATGTGGACGGGTGGAAATGTGTGAACAGCATGCATCAGCCTATCTAAGCAGGACTAGCTAGTCTCACCATAAAATTGAACATATTCATAAGAGATTTTGAAAATCTCTTTGAGGCCAGAGATTCTTGCACCAGCCAAACCAAATAGAGAGCAGCAGCAGCCACAGCAGAGAACCAGAGACCTGACATGAAATAGGGCTGACCTTGGACTGCTGCCAGAGATAGGAGCTTTTGACCAACTTTGTTGGAAGATCAGGGAGGAAACTCATAATTGCCAGAACTGAAAGCTTTCTAACTCTGACCTAAAGTCATGAGGCTGAAGGCTGACGTTTTTGCAAGTACATTTCAGAAGTTCTGACAAAGTGATTGTATCTTGCTGTCAACCTGAATTATAGTCTTTTGACGTCCCCCAACAAAGCAAAGTATTATAACAAAATGTGCAAAGAGACGGAGTCAGAAAATCAAAAGGAATGAACTTGCTTGGCTTTTCTTAAGCTGAAGGAACTGAAGAACAAATTCAAACCCCGAGTTTCAATACCTAAGGACTCTATGGGCAGAATGCTGAATGATCAAGCAAGCATCCAAAGAAGATGGAAGGAGTAAACAGAGTCACTGTATCAAAAAGAATTGGCTGACAGAAGAATTTAATGAAGTAATATATGATCAAGAACCAATTGTAAAAAAAAAGGAGGAAGTGTAAGTTGTTCTGAAGGAACTGGCAAAAAAACAAGCCATCAAAAATGGATGGAATACTAAGTCAGACATTGCAACAAACAGATGCTGCCTTGGATGTGCCAAGAAATCTGGAGCATAACAACTTGGCCAACTGACTAGAAGACATCCAACAGAGTGCAGAAATTATTAATACCACTAATATCACATGCAAGCAAAATCCTGCTGAAGATCATCCAAAAATGACCATAACAGTACATAGACAGAGAACAAACAGAAATACAAACTGGGTTTTGAAGAGGCCACGGTACCAAAGACATCACTACTAATGTCAGATGGATCTTGGCTGAAAGCAGAGAGTACCAGAAGAATGTCTATCTGTGTTTCATTGATTATGCAAAGGCAACTATGTGGATCACAACAAATTGTGTCTAACCTTGAGAAGAACAGGAATCCCAGAGTAGCTGATTGCACTCATGTGAAACCTATACTTGGACCAGGAGGCAGTGAGTGGTCAGAAAAGAGCAAGGCAACACTGCATAGTTCAATGTCAGGTAAGGAGTATGACAGGGATATGCCCTGCCTCCAGATCTTTTCAATCTGTATGCAGAGCATATCATTCAGGAAATTGGACTTTATGAGGAGGAATGTGACATCAGGAATGGAGAAAGATTTATCAACAACCTGCCTTATAAAGAAGACACAAATTTGACTGCCAAAACTGAGAAGGGCCTGAAGCATTTGCTGTCGAGAGTCAAGGACTGTAGTCTTTAACATAGATTGAAGATCACCACCAAGAAAACAGATTCTCACCACTAGGGTAATCAGCAGCATCATGATGGATGGAGAAGAGATTGAGATTCTGAACAATTTCAGCTTTTTCAGGTTCCACAATCAACACTCTTGGCACCAGCAGTCAGGAAATCAAAATACAAACTGCATTAGGAAAATCTGCTGCCAGGGACTTCTCGAGAGTGTTGAAGAACAACAATGTCAGTCTAGAGACTAATGCATGCCTGATCCAGGCCATGGTCTTTGCAGTTACTTGCTGTGCATCAGAGAGCTGGACAATGACCAAAGATGATAGAAGATAAATGGATCCCTTTGAGTTGTAGTGCTGGAGAAGAGTACTAAACATACCAAGCATGGTTTGTCAAGAGAACTAATAGATTTGTCTAGGAGACAGTGAAGCCAAGCTTATTCTTGGAGGCAAGGATTTTGAGGCTCTATCTTACATATTTTCAACATGCTATCAGGAGGGACCAGTCTCTGGAGAATATCATGCTTGGAAGGGTGGAAGGAGAGCACAGGAGAAAAAGACCCTGGATGAGATGGATTGATATAATAACTGGAGTAATGAGGGTAGGTGAATCAGAGACAGTGAGATTGGCTCAGGATAAAGCTATTGTGCAAGGGTCACTAGTCATAGTCAATTAAACAGCACATAACAACAACAACGATGTGGGTTCTATGTGGTCTGTGAACTATCACAACAGATTTTGCACCCAGTAGAGCAATAAGACTGGTGTTGGGATGAGAATAAAGGGGTGTAGGAGTGTGGGGGTCAAGTCTGACTTCATAGGAATTGGTTCTGTGTTGTGGATATTGTAGGTGAGGAACAGTCTCTTTGTGGAGTTAGAAGAGGTCAGATATAGCCATCCCCATGAAGCCTTTGTTCTTTCTACAGGTTGACTATGGAACAGACCATCAATCACTCAAGTGACAGTCACATTGAGGTTGAAGAAAATTAAAATAAGTCCAGGAGAACCAAGACATGACTTTAATCCATCCCAATTGAATTTAAAAGACATCTCAATAGATTTGATTTCTTGAACAACAATGAACAGAGTAGCACTAAGGTATGACATCAGAACAATATCCATTTAAAAAAGAAGCAAAGGTGACAAAACAAATATGAAGTATCATCTCACCCCAGGTAGAATAGCAAGATTTAACAGAACATCAAGCAACAAATTCTGGCGAGGTTGTGGAGAAACTGGAACCCTTATTCACTGTTGGTGGGAATGTAAAACGCTGCAACCACTGTGGAAGGCAGTACGGCGCTTTCTCAAAAAGTTACAAATAGAGATACCATTTGACCCAGAAATTCCACTACTGGGAATATACCCTAAAGAGACCATAACTGACATCCAAGCAGATATATGCACACCCATCTTTATCGCGGCTTTGTTCACAATAGCAAGGAGCTGGAAACAACCTAAGTGCCCATCAACAAATGAATGGATAGAGAAGCTGTGGTATATTCACACAATGGAATACTACACTGCCTTGAAAAACAAGGAACTCATGCAATATTATTCAAAATGGGTGACCCTGGAGGACATTATGCTAAGTGAAGTATCTCAGTCACAAAAGGACAAATACTGCACCGTGCCACTGTTGTAAAACAAGACTGACCTGGGGGTTGGGGGGGGACTGAGAAAGATATATTCAATAATGTATACTGCATTGAAACAGATGAGCGAGAAAACTGTTTTAAAGGGGTATGTTATCAGGTATTTTTGTCATGACAGGAGTCCAGAGCGAAGGCTGCATAGTGGAGTGGACCTGGGGGTAGGGATTGTAAAACAATGAAAGAATTTTTCTTTTCCTTTTCCTTTTCCAAAAAGGGAGTGTACTAGGGGGGAGGGCTGGGAGGGGAGAAAAGAGCAACAATGAATGAATGGAAATCCAAAGTCCCTAAATTTTCATTGAAATTAATAATAAATTAAATAAAAAAGAAAAAGAAGCTGCAAAGGTCATTATAAAGACCAGAAAGAAAGAAGAAAAAAAAACCTAAAAACTGGCGTCAGAACAGACTCTGAAAATTGCACTAGAGCATAGACAAGTCAATACGAAGGAAGAAAAATTGAATAAAAGAGAATAACAAAAGATTCTGAGGGCAGCTTAAAAAACAAAGGAAATTATTATAACAAAATGTGCAAAGAGCTAAAGTTAGAAAACCAAAAGATAAAAATGCTCCTGTCATTTGTCACGCCTAAATCAAAAGAGAAGAATACAGCAAGAGAGAAAACCAAAAACTACTCGTGTCATATCTCAAGCTTTCTCAGGAACAGAAGAGCAAATTTAAGCTTCAAGTTGCAATACTGAAGTATTTTCTGGGCAAAGTAACGAATGACTTTTTGTACAGTCAAATTTAAATTCAATTTACTGGATGAAAGAATAATCTATAAAGAGCATACCTTTTTTTCTTGCCCAGTACATTTTTTATTCTGTTTAGACATCCATTCAGGAAGTTTCCGCTGTTGTGAAATTGTTTCCAAATTTTGGTCACTCATCTTTAGAGCATCCTAGTTGCAAAATGGAATTAAAACACAATAACTTTGTTAGTAAATATAACACAATCTTTGAAAGTGAATTCACAGAGATATTACATCTGTATGATATCTGTAGGACTAAAGAAGAATCAAAATAAACTTCAGAGCAATGAGTTTTAGGTTTTGATTTGTTGGGTTTTGGTGTGTGGGTTTTGTTTTTTTTCTTGTCCTTAAGTGAAGCCATTGCTGTCAAGTCAGAACCAATTCAAAGCTGAATTGTATGGAAACTGTTAATGGCAGAGGAGGGGACTTCCCTTCCTTCTCCTGTGAAGCTGCCAGGTGGGATTTAAACTGCCCAGAGGCATGGATTTTGGTTTAACAGCATAATTCCCTAAGGACTATACCACCAGAGCACCCATTTCCTGTTCTAGTAAGTGAAAAAGTTTCCCACAAAATAAAAGCTTCCTAAAACATTTTTTAAAAGAATTAAGATATTCAATTATTTCGTACTAAGCAAGATAAAATCATTGACAACTTCAATCTTTTCTCCATCTATCATGATGTTGCCTATTGGCCCATTGATAAGGATTTTTGTTTTCTTGACGTTCAGATGTAATCCATATTGAAGGCTGTAATTAAACGGGGGTGGGGGGGGGGGGGGTGGTTTCGTTGTTGCTACTACTGCTGCTTCTGTTGTTGTTTTGTGCTGTTTCCTTCAACTCAGAGCAACCCTATGTACAACAGCTCTAAACCCTGCTCTATCCTCAGCTAACCTTACTGTCTCTGATACACCTACCTCCATTACCTCAGTCACTGAGTCAATCCATCTCATCCAGTATTTCATTTCTTGCACTGTCCCTCCAGCCTCCCAAGCATGATGTCCCTCCTCAAGGACTGGTCTCTTCTTGCCACATGCCCAAATCGTGTCAGACGAAGCCTCAGATTCCTTGTCTCCAAGAATCACCCTGGTTACACCCTCTCCAGGATGAAATGGTTTGTTCTTCTGGAAGTCTATGGTATAGTCAATACTCTTCTCCAGCATCACAGCTCAAAGGCATCAATTTTCCTTAGTCATTGTCCAAATTTCTGACGCATAGCAAATAAATGCAAAGACCATGGCCTGCATCAAGCACACCTTAATCTCCAGACTGATACCATTGCGCATCAGTACTCTGGAGATGTCCCTGACAGCAGACTTTCCCAATACAATTCCTCTTTTGATTTCCTGGTTGCTATTACCAAGATTGTTGATTGTGGTTAAAAGGCAGGTTCTGTTAAAATGTTAGATTTTTTTTTTATTCAGTATCTACAGGGTGAGAATACAAATTATCAGCAGAGGGAAGAGCCAGAAGGAACCTCTTCAATATCTAGAACTCATGGCAAAATGAGGTGCTTTATAATTGCATTAAATGATGCAAATAAATAATTCAATCTTTTTAATTAATTTCCTCAGCTGAAATCAACCATTATAAACTGGGAAGCTGCAAAGAAAGTTTTTAAGTGAGTCAATTAAAAACTTGCTTAGGCTGTCTATTTTTCCTTGAAAATTTATTACTGTTATTTTATATGGCCTGAGAAGAAATTTTATTGGACTTCTTATCAAGCGACCATTGAAGGTTGCCAACCCAGCAACTATTCCACTCTGTATTTTTTTAAATAGTACCATAAATTAAATCCAATATAACTCACAAAGCCAACATGCTGCGGGAAAGCCACTGTCATGGTAGACCAACTGGTTTAAAGTTAATTACCTCTTCATAGCACGATGATTCAGAAACTCAGGCTCAAAGTTACATTTGGTTTAAGAGCAAAATACAATAAAGCCTGTGAGAGCCAGATGTCCCTAGAACTGCATTATATTTCAGGTCTCATATATGTTCCCTGCTTCTGATAGGATGCAGTTTTTACTATTTTTCTTTCGATACTTTTAGTAGAAAACATTTGCATTTTCCTTTTCTAAAAATTTTTTTAATTGAAATGTTGTTCTTATGTGCCGTTGAGTCACCTGTGACTCACAGTGACCCTATGTACAACAGCCCTAAACCCTGCTGTATCCTGTGCAAATCTTATTGTCTCTTGACACACCAACCCCCGTTATCCTAATCATGGAATCAATCCATTTCATCAAGGGTCTTCCTGTCCTGCACTGTCCCTCCACCCTACCATGCATGATGTCCCTTTCCAAGGACTGGTCCCTCCTTAACATGTCCAAAGCATGTCAGACAAAGCTTCAAAATCCTTGCCTCCAAGGAGCATTCTGGCTTCACCCTCTCCAGGACAAACAAGTTTGTCCTCCTAGCAGTCCATGACATATTCAATACTCTTCTCCAGCACCACAGCTCAAAGGCATCAACTCTCTTTTTATCATCCCTAGTCATTGTCCAGTTTTCTGAAGCATAGCAAGTAACTGCAAAGACTATGGCCTGGATCAGGCACACCTTAGACTCCAGACATCATTGCTCTCAGTACATTGGCGAGGTCTCTGACAGCAGACTTTCCCAATGCAAGTCATCTTTCAATTTCCTTTTCCTGGCTGCTGATACCAAGAATGTTGATTGTGGAACCAAGCAAACAAAAGCTGTTAACAATCTCAATCTCTTCCTCATCTATCATGATGCTGCCAATCGGCCCAGTGGTGAGAATCTTTGTTTTCTTGATGTTGAGCTTCAATCCTTTGTGAAGGCAACAGCCCTTGATCTTCTGCATCAAGCACCTCAGGTCCTCCTCAGTTTCAGTAAGCAGGGTTGTGTCATCTGCATAACACAGACTGTTGATAGATCTTCCACCAATGCTGATGCTACATTCCTCCTCATACAGCCCAGCATCCTGGATAATCTGTTCTGCATATAGATTGAAAAGGTATTAAGATTGGACACATCCCTGGTGTAGACCCTTTCCAATTTTGAACCATGCAGTGTTTCCATGCTCTATTCTGACTGCCTCCTGGTCCAAGTATAGGCTTTACATAAGCACGATCAAGTGTTCTGGGATTTGTTTAGGTCACAATTACCAGAAAATGGTAACTAAATAACAGTGATGATTTAACTTCAGTATAAGAAGGTCTGTAACTGGGTTGAAATTCAGCATTTCCAGATAGAACAGAAATGCAAATATTTTTAAAAATTTTATTTTTTTTAATAATTTTAATGAACATTTACAGAGAATTTGGATTTCCATTCATTCACTGCTGCACTTCTCTCCCCGCCCAGCCCTCTCCCCCTGCCCCCCAGTTCACTCCTCTCTTTCAAAAGTAAAAGAAAGACTCCCTCCCTGGTACACAATCCCCCCACACCCCTCCCACCACCCCAAGTACATTCCACTATGCAACCTTAATTGTGGACTCTTGTGATAACCATAATACCCTATCATACATTGCTTTTAAATATTTAAAAAAAATTTTTTAAAAAGCCCAGCCAGTTAATATGGCAGAGAAAAAGGTAAAAGATAAGGGAAGCAGAGTAAAAAAAATTAGAAAATCCACAATTCTATAAACAACTACATATTTATCGAACGTAAATCTTTCATAAAAACTTCAAATATACTCCCTCCTCAGATAGGGTAGATATCAATTAAAACTATTAATAAGAAGAGAAAATTAGCAATGTCATGATTATTTACTTTCTAGAAGGAAAAAAGTTACTTCCCATTCCAGTTATCTTCTCTACTATATAGTTGCTCGGTGCCAGTCAAAAGCAAGAGCTGATCAGGTGTTGTTACGTAACAACTACAACACAACTTTGCTTGCCAAAAATGAAAACTACTATGAGACATCATCTCACCCCAGTAAGAAAAGCAAAATTTAACAGAACAGCAAGCAACAAATGCTGGTGAGGTTGTGGAGAAACTTGAACACTTATTCACTGTTGGTGGGAGTGGAAAATGCTGCAACCACTGTGGAAGGTGGTATGGGGCTTTCTCAAAAAGTTACAAATAAAGATACCATTTGACCCAGCAGTTCCACTACTGGGAATATACCCTAAAGAGACCTGCCACCCAAGCAGATATATGCACACCCATCTTTATCGCGGCTTTGTTCACAATAGCAAAGAGTTG
>NW_006399781.1:16934392-16950193 GCF_000299155.1 Elephantulus edwardii
AAAAGAAAATTACTTTAAATACCTACTGTTAAAGGTCAAACACTACAGTCTTCAAAATAGATTATACCTGAATGTAAAGAAAAAGAAAATCCCACAAGTGAACCAAAAACATCATAATAAGTGATCAAAAAAATTGAAGTTGTCAATGATTTCTTTCAATCTACTTGGATAAGCAATCAGTATCCGTAGAAGCTAGAGTCAAGAAATCAAACAATGGACTGCACTGGACAGATCCAGCTTAGCTAGAGCCCACATACAACAAATCTACTGTATTAGACAGTTTAAAAAAACAAATCTGTCAGTTTGAGGACTAAGGTAAGCCTGATTCAAGCCATAGGGTTGGGTGTTTTGGTTTTCTTTTCCACCCCCCCCCCACCCCGCCCTGCTTCATGTGACAGCTAGACAGTGGAAAATGTAGAAAGAACTGATATACTAAAATTGTGGGGTTGTCTTAATAGTAATAATGTCTGGACTGCCAGAAGAATAAACATGTCAGTCTTAGAAGAAATACGTCTAGAATGTTTTTCACATACGAAGACAGCAAAACTTCAGCTTGGACTACTCTGGACATATCATCCAAATATATAAAAAATATCAATTGCCAAAACAGCATTTGGTAGAGGGTCAGTGTAACCAAGGGAAGACTTCAACGAGATAGACTGGAATAACAGTTACAACAATGGATGCAAACAATCAGCAATCATAATGGCAGTGCAAGGCTGGGCTCATCCTTCATTCTGCTAGACAGAAAGTCACCATGAACTGTAATCAACTGGCAGCTAAGAACAGCAATATGGCTAACAGAAACAACTAACAGCAATCAATCAGCTTCTTTAAAAGTTTATTTTCTTTCTTTCATTAAAATATTTATGGAGTATTAAGAAGGATGGTTTGTTAATATTTTCATGGAGAAATAATAAATTAGAATAGTTTCACATTTAAAAAAAAAGAGAGTGAAATAATTGTTGTTAACCCACCTGAGACTTTAAGTCCAGTTTCTTTCTGATCTCAGTATTTTTGTTTCAGATTTTTATAGTATTACTTATCATCTTTTATAAAATATGAACTCTATTAAAAAGCAAAAACTCAAACTCACAGCTGAGGAGTTGGTTCCAACTCATAGGGAGCCTTCACCAGCTTTTCAATGACACAGACTGCCACTGGAGGACATGGCCCACTTTCTCCCACAGAACACTGGTGGGTTCAAACAGCTAACTTTGGGGATAGCAGTGCAATTCATCCCCAGTGAGTGCCCTCAAAAAGCTTAAAATAAAAAGAAGAACATCCTCTCATCCAGAGGCTCCTACAGTGGTTTTAAGAGGTTATAAATTGTACGGGTAGAAAATGTCCACCTTTCTTTCATGGAGCCACTGGCGAATTTGAACCATCCGAGAAGCACCACAGGTGGCTTAGCAGTGCAACGCCCTAAGGATGAGGCCACCATAGTCCTGTAATATTCTAAAATATTTTTCCAAAGTATCTCTTTAAGAATAAATAATGTATACATTTAGTTGATAGGAACAAACTCCTGAAGACAATGGATTCGAGATAAGCATATACAAATTAAGCATTTTTCCATATATCATCAAGAATCAAGTAGAAAATATAATTCATAAAAAAAATCCCAGGTGAGTGACAATAAAAACTACAACATATTTACTAGTAAGTTAAACATAAAATATATAATACTAAACTCAATGTTATGTAGTCAATTCCAACTTATGGCAACCCTGCATTGGGTTTCCCAGGGTGTAAATCTTCATTGGTGAAGACTCCTGTAGAGGGGTTGGTGAATTCAAACCACAGACCTTTCCATCATGTTTTATGCCACTTGAACTTATAACAAGACTAATTTTTAATAAATAAATTAATTAAATTTACTAAGACATCAAATAAGGATAAGAAAAAAATTTACTAAGTTCCTAGAAGGTTAGATTTTAAATTATAAATATATTCATTAAATCAATACATACATTCAAGAAGCAATATCAAGGAAAGAAATTTCAGCAAGATATTTCATCAAACCATGCAAGTTTATCTTTAAAAATTTATAAAAGTCACTGAGAAGAACAAATGCTCAACCGGAGGACTTAAATATTAAGATTTTAAATATTTTTAAAAATCAAGTAAGACCAACAAGAAAAACCTTATTCTGCTAAACATCAAAGAGTACAAAACTAAAGTAATTAAAATAGGGTAGAATGGTTATAAGACTAGAGAAATAAGTCAATAGAACAAAACATATGTCCAGAAATAGATCCATATAAATATAGCAATTTGACACTTGAAAAGGGACACTTGCAATTTTTAAAAAGAGAACAAATTAGTGAAGTGTACCTGGGGCAGTGGGAGGTGTGCAGGGGGGATTGTATAACAAAGAAAGAATTTTTCTTTTACTTTTTCAAAGAGAGGAGCAAACTGGGGGGTGGCAGCGGAGGGGAGGGCTGGGCAGGGAGAAAAGTGCAACAATGAATGAATGGAAATCCAAAATCTCTGCAAATGTTCATTAAAATTATTAAAATACAATTTTAAAAAAATAAATTAAAAAAGTGCAAGGGGAGAAAAAGAGAACAAATTTATCAATAATTAAAGCAAATAAATCTGGTCACAGTGTTGATAAACCATTAATAGAAACAATTAAAATCATTAGTCAGATACACTATTTAGAAGAGCATAAAAACTGGAATTATCATTTTGAAGAATATTTTGCATAAAGTTATCAATTCTGATCCTTCAAGTCAGCAATTATATCTATCCTACAGAAAATGGCACTGTACAGATCAGCTGCCAAGAACGTCTTTAGAGTACTGAAGAGCAAGGATGATACTTTAAAGTACAAGGTGGGCCTGACCTAAGCCAAGGTATTTTCACTTATTTCATCTGTGTATGAAAGTTAACAATGAGTAAAAATACCAAAGAAGAACTGATATCTTTGAATTGTGGTATTGACAAATAATATTGAATACAGCATTAAAAGAACTACAAAAAAAAAACAAACCCACAAAAAGACTGCCAAAGAACAAACAAATCTGTTCATGAAATGCAGCTGGAGTGAGTACTCCCGAAAAACAAGGAGGCTAAGGTTGTCTCACATACTTTGGACATGTTATTTAGGAGGAGCCAGTCTTTAGAAAAAGTCATCATGCTTGGAAAAGTAGAGTCAATAAAAGACAGGAAGACCTTCAACAGAATGGGCTGACAGGGACAATAGGTTTAAACACAACAGAGATTATGAAGATAGCACTGGATTAGGCAGGGTTTCGTTCTGTTGTATATGGGTTATTATGAGTCAGAGGCAATTAATGACACCCAACAGGCAACAAAATTATATTTTCAGAAAAGACTAAAACTGTCAATGATTTCATCTTACTTGTATCCATACCAGTAGTCAGGATATCAAGAGACATATTGCACCAGAAAAGTCTACAGTGAGGAACCTCTCCAAATTACTGAGGAGCAATGATGTCATTTTGAGGACTAAGTTGCACCTGATTCAGGCAATGGTCTTTTCAATCACTTGCTATGCATTTGAGGGTTAGATAATAAATAAAAGAAAAAAGAAATAAAAAGAGATAATAAATAAGGATGACAAAAGAAGAATTGATACTATGAGTCTTATTCTAACAAGAATAGCAACAGAAATATGGAAATAACCGTATAGACTGAAAAATCTGTGTGTATGTACAGATATTTCCACATTGTCTGCAACTTGAGGATTGACTTTTTCAATTCTTTCAGCTTGAGAAATGCCATTTCTCCTCTTTTCATTCTCCAATTCCAGCTCTCTGTATATTTCATTATCATTTTGTCTTCTCAAGCTGCCCTTTGAAATCTTCTGTTCAGCTAAGTATAGGCATCTCTTCCCTTTGTTTCAGCATATGCAATTTTCAGAGTCTCTTCTGATATGATTTTGGGGTTGGTTTTTTTCTCTCCTCTCTCTTTGTAATGACCTTATGCTCTCTTTATGGATGATATCTTTGATGTCATCCCACAACTCATCTGGTTTCAATCACTGGTGTTCAATGCTTTAAATTTATTCTTAAGAGAATTTTTTTTTACATTCAGATGGTATAGACTCAAGATCATATCTTGGTTCTTATATAGTTGTTTATAGACTTGTTTTCATTTCCCTCAGCTTCAGTTTGAACTTGCACAATAGATGGTCTATTTCACAATCAGCATTTGGCCTTGTTCTGGCTACTTATACTGAGCTTCTCCAACAACTCCTTCTACACATATAATCAGTCTGATTCCTGTGGAGTCCATCTGGTAAAATTCATGTGTAAAGTCACAATTTGTGTTATTGTTATTGTTTTTAAGTATTTACAATAAATAAATCATTGAGAATACAAAATTTAATCACTCAATCTCTGGCCTCATTTCTGTCACCAAGTCTGTACTCTCCAACTACCATTTTTTTTCTTCATTGTTTCTAACTTTTGCATTCCAGTCACCAATCATCATTAACACATCTTGACTGAATGTCTGGTCAATTTCAGCCTCTTTTCAATTACTTGGCATGCATCTGAGAGCTGGACAATGAATAAGGATGACAGAAGAATAACTGACACCTTTGAGGAATGACACTGGAGAAAGAACAAACAGATATGTCTTGGATACCGCACAAAGGACTTCTTTAAAGTAAAGATGGCAAAGCTCTATCTCACATACCTTGATTGAGCATGTTGTAGAGAGATGCTATTCTTTGAAGAGAAACATTAGGTTTGGAAAGACAGAAGGCTGTTGAAAGAGAGGAAGACCCTCAACAGCAGTGGGGTAAAATGTGTCAGAAATGATGAGGTTGGCACAGACTAGGACAGAAATGAGACTTGTTGTCATTGGGTCATTATGAATCTTACTCAACTCAATAGCATCTAACAACAATACCTGTTCATATACATCAATACTTATGGAAAGGATGTTCATTACAAGAGTTCATAGTAGGGAAAATAATGGGATCTGTCAGTAGGGTAAATTAAGAATGATTTGCCCATAATACTGCATATTAAGAGGCATATATTGAGGACATTGCTGGTTCACGGGTAGCATTATCACCTTCCATGGGGGCCAGCTAGGTTTAACTGCAGACAAATGTACTTCAAAAGCATCCACCTGCACATCAGAAGTATTTGTGTGTTGTTATGGTGCACATTTCAGTGGAAATCCAAACTAGGAGCAAAAGCCTGGCAATCCACTTCAAATAGCCAATAAAACCGTAGAGATTATAAATGCCCTACTTTGGCAACCAATCACAGGGATGTTATGGGACTAGGGAACATTTGATTCAATTGTGCACATCTGCCATAAGTCAGAGGTAAGGGTTGGTAGCAAAAACAAGCAACAAATAATGTTTTTTTTAAAATACAAGTAAATATCTCAAAATACAAAGCTCTCTAAAATATGTGCTAAGGGGGGAAACTAAGTATCAGTAGTAGTTAACACTTAAAATTTTACACAAAATGTAACTCTGGGTGTATGTGAATACAAAGGAAAAGTCAAGAGGATACCTGCCAGTTCATTCTGGCTATCAGAATGAAAAGAATGAAACTGAAACTAGGTGTTTGAAGAAAGTTTCACTATGCTATTGATTCTCAACAAGCATGGTTAAGTGTGCATGTATTTTTCTTTCTCTCTTGCAATATAAATGTATACCCAAAGCCTTTATAAATAATGATTAAAAAAATAAACATTCAAAACACCTCAACAAACACACAGCCATCGAGTTTGAACCAACTCACAGGTGATCCTCTACTGGGTTTTTGAAAGGCCATAAATCACACAGGAGACTGCTCATCATCTTTCTTCCAGAGAACCATCATCAGTGGATTCAAAACACAGGGACTAGAGTTTACTTGAAGTCAACAGTCATGTGTCTAGCACAGAGGTTTAGATGTAAAATTACTCAACCATGAATGTTGTTGTTGTTGTTATGTGCCATTGAGTTACTTGTGACTTATAGTGACCCTTTGTACAAGAGTCCTAAACCCTGTTTTATCCTGTGTCAGCCTCACTGTCTCTGAAACACCTACTCGCATTACGCCAATCATTAAATCAATCCATCTCATCAAGGGTCTTCCTTTTTTGCACTGTCCCTCCACCCTCCTAAACATGATGTCCCTCTCCAAGGGCCAGTACCTCCTTGCAACATGTCCAAAGTATGTCAGAAGAACCCTCTGAATCCTTGCCCTCCAAGGAGCAGCCAGTATAACCCTCTCCAGGACAAACCTGTTTGTTCTCCTAGCAGTCCATGATATATTCAACACTCTTCTTCAGCACCACAGCTCAAAGGCATCAATTTTCTTTCTATAATTAGTCACTGTCCTGCTCTCTGACGCATAACACACAACTGCAAAGACTATATGACCTGGATCAGGCACACCTTAGTCTCCAACCTGGCGTCATTGCTCTTCAGTACTCTGGAGAGGTCCCTGACAGCAGACTTTCCCAGTGCAATTCATTTCTTGATTACCTGGCTGCTGGTATGTAGAGTATTGATTGTGGAGTCAAGCAAACTAAAACTGTTAACAATCCAAATCTCTTCATCCATACTGCCAATTGACCCAGTGGTGAGAATCTTTGTTTTCTTGATGTTGAGCTTCAATCCATATTGAAGGCTATAGTCCTTGCCATCTGCAGCAAGCGCTTCTGGTCCTCCTCAGTTTCAGCAAGCAGGGTTGTATCATCTGCATAACGCAGGTTGTTGATGAATCTTCCTCCAATCCTGATGTCACATTCCTCCTCATTCAGACAAGCCTCCCAGATGATCCATTCTGCATAAAGATTGAAAGAGTATGGAAATAGGACACATCCCTGGCAAACACCCTTCCCAATTTTCGACCATGCAATGTCTCCTTGATTTGCATAAGCACAATCAAATGTTATGGGATACCCTTTCTTCTCAGAGTCAGCCACTGTTTGTAGTGATCCACACAGTCAAAAGAAGCCTTTACATTGTCAATGAAACACAGATAGACAATCCTCTGATACTCTCTGCTTTCTGCCAAGATCTATCTAACATTAGCTATAATATCCCTACTATGGCGGTCTCTTCTAAACACAGCCTACACATCTGGCAGTTCTCTGTTGAGTCGTTTTTGGATCATTTTCAGCAGAATCTTCAATAGATTATTCAAAACAGGCTGCTAATTGCCAAAGGGAAGACCAATCAAAGATACAGAGAAAAGCCAGAAAAGGTTGTTACAACAATCTCTTGATGAAGAAAGTCAATTTCAATGCATTATGTCTTCAATGTAGTATTTCCTGACTGCTGGTACTATGGGTGCTGATTGTTGATCCTCTCTAGATGAAATCATTGACAGCTTCAATCTTTTCTCCATCCATCATAATACTGTTAGGCTTGTGGTGAGGCTCTTTGTCTTCTTGATGTTGAGATGTAATCCTTAGCAAAGGCTGTAGTCCTTGATCATCTGCAGCAAGTGTTTCATATTCTTCACTTTCAGCTAGAAAAGGTGTATCATCAGCGTAACACAGGTTATGAGAAGCCTTCCTCCAATCTTGATGCCACACTCCTCTTCAAAGAGTCCAGATTTGCAAACAATTTGCTCAGCATTCAGACTTAACAGGTATAAAGAAAAGGATATAGCTCTGAATCACATTCTTCCAGATCTTAAACCATGCAGCATTTCATTACTCGTTTGCACAACAGCTTCTTGATCTGAATAGCTATGTATATTTGCATCCTACATTTCTTTCTTCATCAGTTTGAGGGATAACAATCTCTGATGGATAATACCTTTTCGGAAAAAAAAGGATTTCTGAACTTCCTCACAAGCTGTCTGCCAGGGGTCTCTGTTCCAGCCATTTACCACCAGAGGGATAACACCATTTCCAATGACTGAATTCCCCCAAAATCTCAATTACAAGTACTCCATATCAACACCTATTATTTTTCAAGTTCACTCCTTCTCGAAATCTAATTCCTAAAACTTTTTACCTAGCTGAGATCTTTAAAGGAGTCCTTTAAGGTCACACAGGCATAATAACTTGGGCTTATAACGGAAAGGTCAGGGGTTCGAGTCTGTTCCAGGAGAAACATGTGCAGTCTCCTCCATTAAGATCCACAGCCCCAGAAACTCAATAGAGAGTCAGCAAAAATCAAAACTCATGTGAGAGCAGGGAGTCGTGGACCCACAATCCAATATCCTACTACATTTTCACTCTCCTCGCCCACTGGCTAGTACTTAGTTCTGTCCATCAGCAGTTTAAAGCTCAAGGTCAAAATCACTTCCTTCATATACTTCTTTCACTTCCCTTGCCCGCTTGCCATTTTCTTCTGCCATAGCTCTAAATCTGAATAAGATATGTATTATCCACATATTCTGTAGAAACAGCTAAATGAATGCAATGAGTGAGAAACTGGCTTGTTTTAAATTTGTAACCACCAAGGAAGCTCAAGTCCTATCACATTCCCCTAACCCATTCACCATCCTATCACCCTCCTAAAAGAACCATATCACACCCTCTTCTCTCCACTTGATAAGCTATGTTTCCCAAGAGCACACTGTTTGAATCCGCCAGCTGCTCCCTGTGAGAAGGATTGACAATCACCTCCTGTGCTATTTATGGCCTCTGAAAACCCACTGGAGGGTCAGCTATGAGTCGGTTCCGACATGAAGGCAAACCAGAACCTCTGTACTTAAGCGTATCATACAGAAACATCCATCTCTCAAGTACTGACTCTGCTTAAGATTTTACTTTAAAATAGAAACAATCAGAAAAAAACCTTCCATAAGCTCCTACCCTGATATCGATTCACAATACAGCACCTGTACTCATCTACTCTCTCTTAATGCTTTCTCTGTCATAACGGACATCCTATGCAGAAGAAGTATTGCTGCTTTTAAACTAAGCTACCACTTCTGTACACTAGATTTCACTACTCTCTTATGTGCCCAAAGACATTGCTGTAGCAATTTTTCCCACTGTTCCCCTTCATCATCCATTTCTCTCACACATATTCACCCAAAAGCTACTGTGGTTGAGTTGGTTCCAATGAGAGTGATCTATTGGTCAGTATATAACTGTTCGATGGGGTTTCCAAGGCTGTAAATCTTTACAGAATCAGACTGCCTTATCTTTCTCCCATGCAGCAGCTGTTAAGTTGGAACCACAGACTTTTGAATTAGCAGTTCAACATCTTAGCAGTTCAACATTTTAGCACTTCAACATTTATATCCTCAGAACTATTTTACAAAAAAATTCCAACCATTATATCAATTCAACTCAAATCGCAGCTGTCAAGTTAGAAACAACTCACAGCTCACTCTCCTCTGCTTTTCTGAGACCGTAAATCTGTAAGTTGCACAGGAAGTGACTGCCCATCTTTGTCCTGCAGAGTCACAGGTGAATTTGTTCACCAAATAGAGATCATATTTAGATTAGCAATGCAACTCCCTACATCAGAGCTACTAATATATCTATTTATTAGTAGTATATCTAATTTCTCCCATTAAAAAAAAAAACTAAACCACACCTTCAATGTTCTGGCTAGATGACCCCATTCTTCTTCTCTTTATAGCAAAACTCTTAAAAGAGTTTTCTACGGCAGTATCTCCATTCCCATTCCTTCTATTCTCTCTCGAACCCACTGTAACCACTCTACTTCATGTTGTCAAAGTCAATAATCAGACCAAATCTAATTTGAAAAATCAGCAACATGTGGCCTTATTAATCATACCTACTTCTTGAGTACTCCAGTAGACTCTGTGGCAGTACTCCACAGATTCTCCACTTTCATCAATGAGTGTTTTCTCAGAACCCTTTATTGGTCCTACACCAACTCCTCCATCTTCAATTACAGAACTGTAAGATTCATTTAATTAAGGGACTCTCCTCTTGTCCATCTACACTCTCCTTGAGATCACATTCAGTCTGACAGCTTTAAAAACATGGATAGTGCATTGATGCCTTCCATCAACCACCTAGACCGCTCCTCTGAGCTTTAAACTTGTGTATCCAATTATTGTTGTTGTTGTTACGTGCCATCGAGTCGCTTGCGACTCATAGCGACCCTATGTACAACAGCCCTAAACTCTGCTCTGTCGTGTGCCAATCACACTGTCTCTGACACCCCTATCCCGATTACCCCAGTCACTGAATCAATCCACCTCACAGAGGGCCTTCCCCTCCTGCACTGTCTGTCCACCCTCCCAAGAATGATGTCCCTCTCCAAGGACCAGTCTCTCTTTACAGCACATCCAAAGTATGTTAGATGGAGCCTCAGAATCCTTGCCTCCTAGGAGCCACCCGGTTTAACCCTTTCCAGGATAAATCTGTTTGTTTTCCTAGCAGTTCATGCTACCCTCAAAACTCTTCTCCAGCATTACAGCTCAAAGGCATCAATTCTCGTTCTATCCTCCTTAGTCACTGTCCAACCAATTAGTAGAAATTTAAATTGTACATTCAATTATATACCCCTGGTGGTACAGTGATTAAAGACTGAGCTGCTGGTCCAAAAGTTTAGCAGTTCAAATGCATCAATAAAGTGCAGGTGAAAGATGAGGCAGTCTGCTCCTGTAATGATTTAAAGCCTTGCAAACCCTCTGAGGATTTCTATATTCTGTCTCTAAAGTCACTGCAGTTGGAATCAACTTGATGGCAGTAGTCTGACAACTAACAATTATATTATAGTCAATAGGTATAATTTTCCCAAACTTCTCTTTTTACAAATTTCTCATGTCAGAAAGTACACTTCTATCCTTCTCCTTCTCAGGACAAAAATCTTAGGATTATTCTTGACATCACATATTTTATTATCCCCTACTCATACCAACTATATATCACATACAATCTATCACTAAATACTGTTTGCGCTAACTTCAAAACACAGTCATAATCCAACTTCCCTTTAGCAATCCCACTGCTACAATCATGGCTCAAGCACCATTACCTCTCAATTTTTCACCTGCTTATACCTCTCAATTTTTCACCTGCTTACTCCACAGCATGTTTTCAAAACAGCAGACTGTGTTTAATCTGTTTAATCAGATGTTATTCTTTTCCTGACAGAAACATTCTAATATCTTCCTGTCTCCATCAAAGTAAAGTCTACAGGGCTCTACATTAATCTTTCCCTATCCCTTTCCGCAGGAAAGATATACAACCAGGTTACATTCTATCTCCATACCTTTTCAATCTATATGTGAAACAGACCATTGAGGAGGCTGGACTCTATGAGGACAAACGTGGCATCAGCACTGGAGGAAGACTCATCACCAGCATGCATTATGCAGATGGCACAACCTTGCTTGCCAAAACTGAAGAGAGCCTGAGGCATTTGCTGCAGAAAGTCACGGAATACAGTCTTCAATATGAATTGAAGGGCATCATCAAGAAAACAAAGATTCTCACCACTGGGCCAATTGGTGGCATCATCATTACGAAGAAAAGATCAAGATTGTTAACAGCGTCAGCTTGCTTGGCTCTACAATCAACATTCTTGCTACCAGTAGCCAGGGAATCAAACGACCAAATTGCATTGGGAAAATGTGCCGTTGGGGACCTCTCCAGAGCACTGAAGAAGAATGGTGTTACTCTGGAGACTAAGTTGTGCCTAATCAAGGCCATGGTCTTTGCAAATTACTTTGCTATCCAACAGAGAACTGGACAATGACTAAGAAGAACAGAAGAATTGATGCCTTTGAGTTATACTACTGGAAAAGAGTAATGAATATACCATCGATTGCTAAGTGAACAAAAGGGTCTGTCCTTGTGATTGTGAAACCAGGCCGCTCCTTGGAGGCAAGGATTTTGAAGCTCTATCTGACATACTTTGAGCATGTTGTCAGGAAGGACCAGTCCTTGGAGAAGAACCTCACGCTTGGAAGGGTGGAGGAACAGTGCAGGAGAGAAAGACCTTGGATAGAATGGACTGTCTTGGGGACTGGGGTAATGAGGGTAGGTATGTCAGAGACAATGAAGTTGGCTCATCATAGAGCAGGGTTCAGAGCTGTTATACACAAGGTCACTATGAGTCCTACAACAACACTATCCCTTTCCTGTTAGGGTCCATCTCTCATTTTTGTTTGTTTGTAAAGGTGACTGACACAACAGAATGTGGAAACTACAGAACAATCTCACTGATTTCACATGCAAGCAAGATTTTACTGAAGATTATCCAAAAATGACTGTAACAGCACATCAACAGAGCACTACCAGAAGTCCATGCTGGGTTTAAAAGGGGTCGTGGTACTAGGGATATTGTAGCTGATGATAGATGGGTCTTAGCTGAAAGGAGGGAATACCAGAGGAATGTCTATCTGTGTTTCATTGACTATGCAAAGGCATTTGACTGTGTGGATCATAACAAACTATGGCTGACTCTGAGAAGAATGGGAATCCCAGAACACTTGATCTTTCTAATGTGAAACCTATACTTGGACCAGGAAGCAGTCATCAGAACAGAGCAAGGGAACACTGCATGGTTCAAAACTGGGATGGGCGTACGCCAGGGATGCATCCTATCTCCATACCTTTTCAACCCATATGCAGAACAGATTATCCGGGAGGCTGGGCTCTATGAGGAGAAATGTGGGGTCAAGATTGGTGGATGATTTATCAGCAATCTGCATTATGCAGATGACACAACCCTGCTTGCTGAAACTGAAGAGGACCTGAAGCACATGCTGCAGACGGTCAAGGACTGCAGCCTTCAATATGGATTGAGGCTCAATGTCAAGAAGACAAAGATTCTCACCACTGGACCAATTGGCAGCATCAGGATGGATGGTGAAGAGATTGAGATTGTACACAGCTTTAGTTTGCTTGGCTCCACAGTCAACAGTCTTGGCACCAGCAGCCGGGAAATGAAAAGGTGCATTACCATGGGAAAGTCTGCTGTTAGGGACCTCTCCAAAGTACTGAAGAGCAATGGTGTCTCTCTGGAGACTAAGTGCGTCTGATACAGGCCATGGTCTTTGCAATCACATCAGAGACTTGGACAATGACCAAGGAGGATAGAAGGAGAATTGATGCCTTTGAGCTGTGGTGCTGGAGAAGAGTATTGAGAATACCATGGACTGCTAGGAAAACAGATTCATCCTGGAAAGGGTTAAACCAGGTGGCTCCTTGGAGACAAGGATTCTGAGGCTCCGTCTAACATACTTTGGACATGTTGTGAGGAGAGACCGGTCCTTGGAGAAGGACATCGTGCTTGGTAGGGTGGAGGGACAGCGCATGAGTGGAAGGCCCTCTATGAGGTGGATTGATTCAGTGACTGGGATAATCGGGATGGGAGTGTCAGAGACAGTGCAATTGGCACAGGACAGAGCAGAGTTTAGGGCTGTTGTACACAGGGTCGCTATGAGTCGCAAGCGACTTGACGGCACATAACAACAACAACAACATTATTAATTTCAGTAAAAATTTACAGACTTAAGATTTCCATTCATTCGTTGCTGCACTTTTCTCCCCTCTCAACCTTTCCCCCTAGTACACTACCCTCTTGGAAAAGAATATACCACAGCTTCTCTACCCATTCGTTTGTTGATGGGTGGTGCTTCAGGTCCTCTTCAGTTTCAGCAAGCAGGGTTGTGTCATCTGCATAACACAGATTGTTGATAAATCGTCCCCCGAATCTTGACCCCACATTTTTCCGCTTAGGTTGTTTCCAACTCCTTGCTATTGTGAACAAAGCTGTGATAAACATGGGTGTGCATATACCTGCGTGGATGTCAATCATGGTCTCTTTGGGGTATATTCCCAGTAGTGGAATTGCTGGGTCAAATAGTATCTCTATTTGCAACTTCTTGAGAAAGCGCCATACCACCTTCCACAGTGGTTGCAGCGTTTTACACTCCCACCAACAGTGACTAAGGGTTCCAGTTTCTCCACAACCTCGCCAGCATTTGTTGCTTGCTGTTCTGTTAAATTTTACTATTCTGACTGGGGTGAGGTGATATCTCATAGTTGTTTTAATTTGCACCTCTCTTAGAGCTAGGGATTTCGAACATTTCTTCATGTGCTTGTTAGCCATCTGAATGTCTTCTTCAGTGAAGTCTGTTCATATCCTGTGCCCATTTTTCTACTGGATTATTTACCTTTATCTTGTTGTGGTGTTCAAGTATTTTATAAATTCTGGATATAAGTTCCTTATCTGATATGTCATTACCAAATACTTTTTCCCAGTCTGTGGCTTCCCTTTTTACCCTGGTGGAGAAGTTTTTGGATGTACATAGGAATTTGATTCTTAGAACATTCCATTCATCTATTTTATCTTCTCCTGGTTGTAGGATTTTCAGGATACTTGGAAGACTGTTTATGTTGTGGATTAGAACTTCTAGCATTGCTCCTTGCTTTTCTTTAATGAAAAAAGTTTAATCCTAGGTCCATGATCCGCCTAGAGTTAGTTTTTGTATATGGAGTGAGGAGTGGCTCCATCTCTTATCCAATCTCTCTCTGCACAAGCTCTCTCATCTCTTTGATTGATCAAGGATTACATCAAACAGGTTTTCTGAGGAACTATGCCCTCAATTTCTTCCGTTTTTGTTTTAAAAAAACTGTCTTCTTAGTGAGATCTACTCTAGCCATTCTATTGTAAAACAGCTGTTCCCCAGACCATCCCACATCCTTCAGTGTACTTTTCCACTGTTATTCTCAAATGTTCTCATCTTCTGCTGTTTTTGGTGGTGTTTATTGCTATTGTCTGCCTCCACCTGCTAAAAGAATAGCACTCTTCTCCAACACCACAACTCAAATGCATCAATTTTTCTCCTGTCATCCTTATTGATTATTCATTCAGATCCTTATTAATTGTCTACCTTTTAAATCTCAGGTTACATCAAAGACTATGGCTGTATCATGTATCCTTTAAACCGATATAATTGTTCCTCAGTAATTTGGAGAGATCCCTGACAGAGGACTTTCTCAATGCTAGACATCTTCAGGTCTCCTGATTGCTGGTAACAAGGGTGTTAAGAGATTTTGGATTCAAGCAAGATGAAATTATGACAATTGCAGCTTTTCTCCATATCAGAACATGATGTTGCCTACTGGCCCAATGCTGAGGATTTTGATTTCTTGGTGTTGAGATATAAACCACTTGAAGGCTGCAACCCTTGACCCTCTACAACAAGTGCCTCAAGTGCTTCTCACTTGTGGCCAGCAAGATTGTATCACCTGCATAATGCAGGATGTTGTGTGTCTTCTTCCAATCCTAATGCCATATTCTTCTTCACAAATTCCAGTTTTGCTAATGATTTGTTCAGAATACAGCTACATAATGACTAAGAATGACAGAAGAAAAATCATTGCTTTTCAGTTGTGGTGCCAGAGAAGAAAAAGTGTTGAATATCCCATGGAGTGCAAAAACAGCAAACAGATAAGTCTTGGAGAAAGTGCAAACAGAACACTCCTTGGAGACAAGGATGATGAACCATCACCTCACACACTTTGGGTATGTTGTTAGGAGAAGCAATTCCTTGGAAAGGGAAGGACATCATATTTCGAAAGGTTGAGGATAAATGACAGAGAGGAAAACCCTGAACAAAAGGGAATGAAACCTAGTCTGTAGCAATAGGCTCAAGTGTGTTGGAGATAATAAGGATTGGATCACTATGACTCATAGTGACTTAATGAACATATTCACAACATTAACAACAATAATCCACCAAAAAGAAAGCTTCAAAAACTATGGTACATTCTGCAGGCAAGAAGGGAATGGAAGGACATATATCAAACATTCAAAGAATGCAACTGTCAACCAAGAATACTGTACCCAGCAAAATTATCCATCAAATATGAAGGACAGATCAAGATATTCCCAGAAAAGCAAAACCTAAGAGA
>NW_006399781.1:16954808-16962554 GCF_000299155.1 Elephantulus edwardii
GAATGAAAACCCAAAATCCCTGTAAATGTTCATTAAATCTAATAAAATTTAATAATAATAAAAAAAACCTATGGTACATTCACACAATGGAATATTATGCAGTATTGAAAAACAATGAACTTGACATTACACAACATGAGTAAGCCTGGAGGACATGATGCTTAGTAAAACAGCTCAGTCACAAAAGGACAAATACTGCAAAACACTGCTGTTATAAAATAGGATATTGGAAGCAGGACTGGCATCCACTTCCTAAACAACATGCATCTGGAAACTCTATGAACTTTGGTAAATGTTGATAGGGTCGCTATGAGCCATGGTCGCCTCAAGGCAATCAATAACAACAACAACAACAACAACAACAACAACAACAACATGGGGGGTTAGAGGGAGCGTAAGAAAAGAGTGGATAGATAATGAACACTGCCGTGGAAGAGATGAGAGGAAGAACATCCCGATGGGAATATATGATTAGGTACTATATGTATGACAACAATCTGGAACAAGAGGTGCATTGCAAAGTAGCCTGGGGGAGGAGGTGGGAAGGGGTTAAGAAAATGTGCAACAATGAATTAAAAGAAAAAAGTAAGCTTCAAAAGCAGAAAAAAATTGTGTCTGTTTTGTTCCAGGATGCATCACTGAGATTCAGAGAAAGAAAGGCAATCTTCTCCCTTGTGATTTATTGTCTCTGAAAATCCACCGTAGGGTCAAGCTATGAGCCAGTTTCTATTCAACACATAACAACAGAGCAGTAATCAACAAATACTTGTAAAACTAATAAACCAAAGCTAACTTCAACCACTCTATTTAATGACATCAAAATCTAAACTGCCCTACCTCCCAGCACCCCCTACACCAAACGATTAGCATATCAAAACATACAAAATCTGAAGTACCAAGACTTAAAGATTCCAAAACTAGCACCTTAAGATTGTTGTTGATTGTTGTGAGTTGAGCACAACTCATAGCGACCCTATGAACAAAAGGCCTGAAGCCCCTCTACAACTACAGACATTTATCAAAGTTCATGGTTTCCGGAGGCATGTTATTTAGGAAGTGTATGCCACACCTGCTTATCGTTTTTCAAAAAAGTAGTATTTTTACATATGTTGTTGTTGTTATGTGCCGTCAAGTCACTTGCAACTCATAGCGACCCTATGTACAACAGCTCTAAACTCTGCTCTGTCCTGTGCCAATGTCACTGTCTCCAACACACTCATCCCGACTGCCCCAGTCACAGAATCAATCCATCTCCCAGAGGGCCTTATAAAAAGAAAATTTCTCAAAACCAGCCGGGAGAAAAATTATTAAAGATTAAATTCTTTTAATTCACAAAATCTAATCAGCATGCTATATTATAAATAACAGCTTATATCCTTCAACTTCACTGTACTAGCACTGAGCGTGTGCAGCACAATTTCTGCAGCATTAATAGGCCATAAGGGAAAGGAAAGCAATTATACAAGCAGAGGACACACTTTTTTAACTAAAGAAAGTTTTGAGAAGGCCTGAGCATCCTCTGGGCTCTTTTCCTGAGAGTGGGAAGAAGAAGTAGGTATATCCTTTCGAAGGACTCTTCCACAGACAGCCCAGAGGCTTGGTATGTGACCTGAGCACCTTTACTATTAGCTAAGTCAGGTAGTGCTCTCACTCATATTGTCATTAAGTGAGAGTGGAAATGCACACTTTTCTGTTTAAAAGAAAATCAAAGAGTTTGCTTTTAAGTCCCGAGGCCGTCCAGACAGGGAAAAATGTTCCAATTCACAGAGTGAGGACGGGCAGTTTGCAAGACAATAAAGACAATTCTTACACAGCTGAAGCAAAAAACTCAAACCCCAAAATGTTACCTAACTGAAAGACAGGAAATTTGAAGACAGGCTAAGAGTGGGAACTTGGAGACTGATAGAAAACATGTATCTGGGATAATATGATTAAGAATACATAATAAAAAATTGTATAGTACAAGCTGTTCGGCTTATTACAGAATGGTCTTATGACAGTGGGAGGACACATTTCTCTGAGAATATATTATCAAAACTGCTTCCTCAAGCATGTATTTTCCCAATGATCCACTGTAAAGATTCATCGATAATCCTGAGCTTTAAGACCTTTCTGGATAGGCTATCACAAGCTTGTAAGTGAGCAGAGAGATGCCAAAGAAGCAGGCTGAGACATCCAAAATCGGCCAGACGATAGCGAGGAGGAAAAGACAACAAAAGCAAATTTCACTTAGCCTATATGGTTTTAAAAGCATAGAGGGTAAAGAAAAATAGCTGTTATACAAGTTTACTTTTAAAATCGGCATGATTACAGACCATTTAAGATGGAGACTTCACTTTCAGGATACCCCATTTACACACACATACATGAAGCGCTTCAGAATTTTAGACTCTCGGGATCTGGAAGTGGAGGGAAGCAGAAGTGCAGAGGATAAGTTACCATGAGAGGAGAGGTCTTTCAGTGGGTCTTTCCCTTCATCAAGATGGCTTGCAGAGCACCACACAGCAGGCCTGGAACTCGGGCATCCAGACTGTACACCAATTCACCAAACTTTACTCCCGCGCTGCAGAAGGCGCGCCACAGCGTCATAGGCGCACGTTGTACACATCAGCTGTCGGAAATCGACTTCTCCGGCTCTCCTTCCCTGGTCCCGCCCCGTCCTCGTCCTCTGCTTGTCCTGCGCGCAGCTCTTCATCCCTCCCACCAAGCCCCTCCTGGGCTGCCCAGCGATTCACAATACGCATGCGCAGCATACTCGCCGTCGCTGAGCATTTCGGGAATTGTAGTATCTGGTCGAGTGCTAGTGGGCCGCTAGAATCCTACATCCCATCGGAATCTGAAGATGTCAGAACACTCCCCCCCCGCCCTAGTCCTTATTCCTATCTTCACACCTGTCCAGTCACCGCTTACTCACACTCCATCCCCAAGCGCTGGGCTTCGGCTGGGGCGCGCCCTGAGGGAGAACGCCAGACCCCTCTTCCTCCCTTCAGCTGGCTGTGGTGTAGGAGGCGGGGTCCACTACCAGCGCCCCCCTCCCAACCCCGCCGCCCCTCTCCTCTTCTCCCTCCCCTTCTCGACGGGTGTCGGGCCGGTGCTGGAGTAGAGGCGGCGGCCCCAGCAACGGCCGCAAGAGGGGCGGCGGTGGGCGCCACAGGCGATGCCCCTGCCCGCCTGCTCCAGCGGGGGGCAGTGCGAGCGGCGGGGGAGGAGGGGGGGCGCGGCGGCTGCGGCGGCTGCAGCAGAGGGGCCGAGAGCTGGCGGCGGCGGCGGTGGTCGTGAAGGGCATCGGCGGCGGCGATAATGGCACAGCTGATGTGAGTGTCTCCTGGCTGGGAACCCCGGAGCTGCCGAGACCGAGGCTGGCGGCCCGGCGGCGTGCGGGAGCGGGAGGCCGGGGCGGCGGAGGGATGCGATGTTCGCGGTGCAGAGCCGGGAGACGCCGCCCGCCGCCACTGCCAACCGTCCGGCCGAGGCGGTAGCAGGCGCTGCGGCGCCGCCGTGCTTGCGGGGCCCGGTGTGGGGGTCCCGGGCGGCGGCGGGGACCCCGCAGGCCGAGGGGTGGCTGCGATTATTCTCAACACCCCTCCCCCCCACCCCGTGTGTTTGTCACTTGCAGCTGAAGATGGAAAGAGCCAGGCGAAGGGGAGGCGGCGGCGGCCGCGGCCGCGGAGGCAAGAATGTAGGGGGTTCTGGCCTAAGCAAGAGTAGACTCTATCCCCAGGCCCAGCACTCCCATTACCCCCACTACGCGGCTTCAGCCACCCCTAATCCGTCTGGAGGCGCAGCCGAAATCCAAGAGCTAGCCTCCAAGCGAGTGGACATCCAGAAAAAGAGGTTTTACCTAGACGTGAAGCAAAGCTCCCGGGGCCGGTTTCTAAAGATAGCCGAAGTCTGGATAGGGAGAGGCCGACAAGACAATATCAGAAAGAGTAAACTGACCCTCTCCCTGTCGGTGGCAGCGGAGCTGAAGGACTGTCTAGGGGACTTCATTGAGCACTACGCCCACTTGGGCCTGAAAGGCCACCGGCAGGAGCATGGCCACAGCAAGGAGCAAGGCTCCAGGAGAAGACAGAAGCACGCGGCACCCTCCCCACCGGTGTCGGTGGGGTCCGAAGAGCACCCTCACAGTGTCCTCAAGACGGACTATATAGAAAGAGACAATAGGAAATACTATCTAGACCTAAAGGAAAATCAGCGGGGTCGCTTCTTAAGGATTAGACAAACCATGATGCGGGGGACTGGCATGATAGGTTATTTTGGCCACAGTTTGGGCCAGGAACAGACTATTGTCCTCCCAGCACAAGGAATGATTGAGTTCCGTGATGCCTTGGTTCAGCTAATTGAAGACTATGGCGAAGGAGATATAGAAGAACGAAGAGGTGGAGATGATGACCCAGTTGAACTCCCAGAGGGGACTTCTTTCAGAGTGGACAATAAAAGGTTCTACTTTGATGTGGGCTCTAATAAATATGGCATTTTCCTGAAGGTAAGTGAGGTGAGGCCACCTTACCGTAATACTATTACTGTTCCCTTCAAAGCATGGACAAGGTTTGGGGAGAATTTTATCAAGTATGAAGAAGAGATGAGAAAAATTTGCAACAGCCATAAAGAAAAGAGAATGGATGGCAGAAGGGCCAGTGGTGAAGAACAAGAATGCCTCGACTAGAGTGAATTTGAACTCCATCAGGCAAAATTATAAATCATAAATTGGCTAGAAGTACTGACCGTAATCATTTGAAGAAGTTCTTTTAGGCCCTTTGTTATTAGTAATACCTCTAGTAGTTTATACTTCAAGGAGTCTAATTCTCATGTTATGTTATACATAAATCACTATAATTCTTACGGGAATTCCCATGTTCCCAGAGGTACATTCTTTAGCTGCTTCAACTGCTCCAGACTATTGAAGTATGCAAATCAGCACAAAGTGTGACATCCTGACCTTCTAAATATTGAAAGAGTTACATTGCACTACCACATAATCCTGAGGGGGGAAAAATACATACTTAATAATGGAAGTATGAATTTCTATTTTACAAGTTCTAAAAAAAAAATCCATCATTCCCTTTCCAACTTCATTGAAATCTGCTGAGTTTAACTGTAGGACAGTTACCACAGAAACAGAAATTGACCTTATGCATAGTAAAAATATATTTACTTCTAAAAGTAGAGATACTATAATTGCCCATTGAGTAACTGAATATAAAATAATAGCATAAAAAGATCAAATCTTATTCACTAATTAAACCTTAATTAATAGTATTCTGGAATTTCAAATTTTGTGGTAACTCTACAGTTTATAACTGCCATATCAAAGCCATGGGAGAGTTTTAATTGCTTATTCTATGTTCATTACAAGTCCATCTTCACCTCTGCTTATTTTACCATATATTATCATTGACATCTCAAAGTTTCAAGAATTTTTATGTCACTGCTGAATGGGAGGTTTCATCCTATGACTTTGCTATGGAAATCTTTGTATTTTAGGCGTTTTGTGCTAATTTGAAATCTTTAAAGAATTTTGGGGTTTGTTTTTTTCCAAAATTTGTCATGGACCCAAGATGTGATTTTTAAGTTTCTCATTGAAGACCATTTTAGAGGGGTTGGTCCACCAGTTAATTGACATAAAAATGCATATGTAATGATACATGTTAGTAGCACTTTTACAGTTGCTTCCCTTAAAACTGTGACAACACTTCCAATAGAAGCCTGACTTTAGCAGATGTTACAACTTGGGGGGGGGGGCCATTTTTTTTCTTAAAAAAAAACTTAGACACATTCTGGAAAAATATTATTTGAAAATGGTTATAAATATATTTGAAAGGGGAAAATTCAGGCATTTTCTAAGGTGCTCTTTGTAAAATATAAAGAGGTTTACTTTACATAACACTCACCAATTTACTAGTGTTAAAAGTTACTTTTCAGGATGTGCTGCAGCAATTTTTTAACACCCAAGCAAGTTTTAAAACGAGTGCATATATGTGTACCAACCCATCCTGTACTCATTGACTGAAATGTCATCTGTTAACCCACAGTTTATCCTGAATGAAAGTTACTTTTTACCTTAACTTTATTCATCTCCCACGTTTGAGTGAACCCTAGTGGTGCAGTGGTTAAGCAATCTAACAGAAAGGTCAGCAGTTCTAATCCATCAGCCAATCCACAGGAAAAAAGATCTAACAATCAACTTCTATAAAGATTTATAGTCTTTGGAACTCTATGGGGAAGTTCTACTCTGTCCTGTAGGGTCACTGTGAGTATAAAATTGACTCAGAGGCAATAGGTTATTGATTTTTTTTGTCCCTTCAAATAATGTTTAAAGGAACTCTAATAATACAGTCTTTAAAGCACTCACTCAACTGCTAACCAAAAGGTCAGTCATTTGAACTTGCCAGCTTCTCTGTGGAAGAAAGATGTGGCAGGGTAATTCGATAAAGCCTTGGGAATCCTGTGGAGGCAGTTCTATCATGAGTCAGAATCAACTCTGTGGTAGTGGGTTTGGTATTTTGGATTATCAAGTTTAAAAACCAGACACTGACTGCAACCCCCAAATATAGTTCTTATTAATGAGAATTAACTGCATGGATTGAAATCTACTAGTAATAACCTGTTCAGTTGCTAATTGTAAATTTTGTAGTTCAAACTCATCAGCTACATCTCAGGAGAAAGCTGTGACACTCAGCATCTATAAAGATTCTAAAAGCATACTAAAGCCATTGCCAACCAATTGATTCTGACTTAGCACAACCCTCTAGGACAGAGAAGAACTACCTAATTGGGCTTCTAAGGCCATAAGTCTTTATTCTGTGACTATAAAGATGACAGTTCTGAAAACTCTGAGGACGGTTCTGTTTTATCCTGTAGGGTTGCTGTGAGTCGGAATTGACTCAATCACAGTGGGTTTATGGATTAAGTCATTTAAAAAATGGGGGTTTTTTAATATATTTTGCCTCCAGAGGTTTGTCCCCAAATACAATTAAGAAAAGTCAATAAGAAAACATTATGGCATGAATTAAGAAAACAAACATGCTTGGTTTATGTTACTTGAGAACAATCAGAAATACATGCTGCATACAATATATGCAGATTGTACTTCACAGTTCCTCAATATAAAGGAATCTTATTAGTTCATTGTAATTGTGGACCATCTGGATCACTGTGGAACAACTGAAGGTTAGAGGATAATGTTAGTAGTAAAGTTAATAGCACATGGTGGGTGTTGGAACTTGAGAATTTTTAAACAGTCCTAACTGTAAAATAACTTATGTACGCTTACTAAAAAGTAGTTATTGGTATATGAAAGAGTGGTGTGCACTTGAATTACTGTACTACTGATTGTTTTTGCTGCCCATCATGGTGCCTACTAGTAATAACCTGTCAGATTTTTGCAAACTGGAACTGTGACTATTCCAGAATTTGATTGGTCCTATCATTATTCCTATAACTGATTATAGTCTCTTAAAACCTCCCTTTCTAAACCATTTTCATCCATTATATCTAAATTGTTTCTTTTTTGGGTCTTTAGTCTGATAAAATTTGAGTGTATATATTGTTGTTGTTAAGTGCCATTGAGTCAATTCCAACTCATTGTGACTGTACGATGTACAACAGAACAAAACCTTGCCCAGCTGTGCTCCAGCTTCACAATCATTGCTATGGTTAAGCCTCTTACTGTAGCTACTGTGTTAATCCATCTTGTGAAGGTCATTTATACACACACAAATATATATATACATATATATATATATG
>NW_006399781.1:16962654-17001695 GCF_000299155.1 Elephantulus edwardii
ATTTGTTATGTCTGCATATTATTTATTTAGTTATTTTCATTAATTATTTAAGGGGGGAAATCATTAAACAGCCAAATTTTCTCCCTTACATTTTAACTTCAAAGTTCTTGTCGTCACAAACTACAGTTTGAATAGATGCCTCTATACTGGCAACTGAATATACTTCAGAATCATCAAGTCATCTGCCAGTCAGTTTATTTAATTTTCCATAGTTTATATATAATTGGTTGAAAAAATGAAATCATGTTACGGTATTTTTAATGCTTCAGATTCCCAATAATTCATTAGCCATAATCTCATAAATAAGATCCATTTCAAAACTCTGGTAGTAAGACGTGAAATGCCATGTATCTTATAAAATAAGCTACTGTTCTTATCTGTGCAATATACATTTTATTTATTGTCATTTGTAACAATGAAGCTGCAAGTGTACATGTTATTGTTCAAAGTAATTAGGATCCTGCCTTGGTAACATTAAACTTTAAGGCAACTGGATGTTAGAAGTCAGAAAATGACCATTCAAGTTAGTAACCAAAATTACAAGTTCACCGTATAACTCTAAAACACTGATGATGTTTGCACATAATAATACAAGCATAATGTGGTACACACTCAAAACTGTAATAATATAAGCTAATAGTATGAAATTCGGAAACGGGTTCCTCGTAATAGTTGGCAGTGTGCTCCTAGGAATTTCAAACAGCACTATTCTGTTGTTTATATGCAAAAGATGCAATGTATTATAAAAGTATTAAAGTCCTGCCACATTTTATAATTTTTTTTGTTAATGCCCCAAACTGCCATGTCCCTTAAACTTGAGTCAAACACAAGCTTATTTGCACTAAAGAGCATGGCCAAAAAGTAAATGACAGGGTGGAAAAACTAGTTGGAACCTCTTGAGATAATTGGTTCTAATGCAAGAATTTCCCATTTGTCTATTTGAAAGCTATATGGTCCAGGCAGACAATCTGTCAGTTCACTAATTTAATAATGCACTTTACCTTTTGTATATAAAAGATGTACATGTATGCCACTTGACAGGTGGGATGTGTTACAGTAACTATATAGTTAGAAACTGTAAAGTGATCTCTTGCATGCATGTTTGTGTTGGAACTGTTGTAGTGACAGTTTTCCATTAAATTGGTGTAATGGAGAAGGGTAATAGAGCTTTTGAAACAAATCCCAATACATTTGCAAAGAACTTTAGAGTTCATATTTGCACTCTTAGAAAACTAGAATAATTTTTAAAAAAAAAAATTCTAGCCCAGATTAGTATGTATAGTTGAAACTATGTATAGTAGAGACATCCCATAATACCCTGAAAGTTAATTTGGGGAATTTGTGCAGACAAAAAAAAGTATTCTGTTTCATTGTTGCTGTGTATTTAAGTGACTAATGAAAAGATAATAAATGATACTGAACTAAAATTAAGAATATGATAGGGAGTTCTGATGGCTTCATGGTAAGAAAACTGCTGCTGCGTGATTTTAATCACCAGCTGCTCCACAAGAAAAGGATGGACAGTCTCCTCCCATGTGATTTACTGCCTTTGAAACCCCCCTGGAGGGTCAGCTATGGGTGGGTTCTTACTTGATGGCACACAACAACAATGAAAAGATAGTAAATGATACTGCACTAGAACGAAAAGTATGATTAGCTTAAATGGCCTTATTAAGACTATATCCAGACTTAAATAAATTTCAAGTTAAGAAAATGTAAAAAGCCTAAGAACAATAGTTGAAGTAAATATGTTATCACTTCAAAATCGCAGACACACTGAACATCACCAACCAAAAAGGGTATTGGGGAATTTAGTGTATCCTTCCATCCTAAACATTTTCTAAGATGTACATTTGAGAAGTAGATAATTGTTGCTTAATAGTAGGTTGTATGTACTTTACTAAGAAACACTGTGTACACCATTCATCAAGAGTGTGCTATATTTACTGCAATCATTTTGTATCGATGGATAAGAATACATTATATATAGTAATCCTACCTTAATATAATCATGTATTTTGCTAATATTTTCAGTGAACTAAACATTTATCAGAGCTGCACAATTTGAAGAGGATGAATTAGAATTAGACCCTCAAATACTCATTTTAGTAAGCAGCTTCCATTGAAAGCTAGTATTTTATTATAATTTCTTTAAATTTTTTTTCTAGTTTCTTTTACTTTTTAACTGAGCAAAACTTAATTTTTTTTTTCTTGATTATTCCCAGATGTCTTTCCTTGGATCTATTTACAAACTCCTTTTCCAACCTTTCTATAGTGGCTTTGCCTTAGTCACCATGTACTTTAAAATCTGCATTTACCAAAACGCCAAATATGTTTTAGTGGCAGGATAAAACCTAAAGTAAACTACAAAGAGATATGATAATTGATTCTATGCCGCCAGAATAAATTGGTATATTTATCACTGCCAGACAAGAGTCTTAAGAGTTTTTCTCATTTCCTTAATGATTTCTTGAATTTCATAAAGAAATGGTGACTAAAGACTAGTCCAACAGAGAAGTATTAAGGATGTGGGCATGCTGTCTCAATCCATAATCCACAGTGCTGTAGCAATGAAGTACAGGTGAAAAAAAATTTCTCCCAGTCTTATGTCTTGTGGGTTTTAGATTAATCTGTCAAAAAATAAATACACCCAGATTGATATAAGTGACTCGGAGGAAAATAATATGTAAGCATCATTTTTTCATATAATGTTAAAAAAACACTCGTTTTTCCTCATTTGATATAATTTTTTAAAATTTACGTTTAGTAGCTTTTACTCGTTGTATATGAAAAACATGCACATAGTACAAGATTTTAAAGCTACAGGTGGATAAACAGTGAAAAGTAGCAAATGATGTCTCCTATATCTTTTTATCCTCCTAGAATTACTCTACATATGCAAGCATATGTGTATATACTTATATTCTTTATAAAAACAAATTAAAACATCTGTATACACTATCCTGTACCCATTAGTATCCATTTTAGAGCTTCCATTTTAGATTAATTTTTCTTGAATTTAGATAATATAATCTCTACTCAACATATTTAAGTTAAACTATGTTATTACACCAAGAGATCATCAAGGAAATTTTAAATAAATTCCACTAATATTTACTTAAAATTATAATATGTACATATAAGTTTTTAAATATACTAGTATTTAGTCTATTCTGTTTTCCCTTTCCTCTCCCAAACCATCTTTTCTCTCATCCTTTTCCCTCCCTCAAAATAGCTATTAAACTTTTTACTGGAATAATGCAGTTTAGGAATGGCACAATATATTTTAACCAAGTGTTATTTTAGATTAACTATGTTCTTTATTGAAAAATCCCCATATTTAAAAGCTTTAACAACTTAACAGTTTTAGTAATTATTTTATTATATTTGCTAGTATCATTTTTTATCCAAAGACATTGCCAATATAAGAGCAAATGAGTACTAAAACTATAGTGAAAGTTTGTTATGAATCTATCAAAATCTTATTATTTACTAACAGGAAACTTGTATCTTCATATTGTAAAAGACATATGGTTACTAATGAGTAATTGATTTAGCAACTTAATCGAATCCAAGTCTAGCAAAGCTTTAATGTTGGTTCTGATTGCTTAAGACACTGATTCTTCATTAAAAGACTGAGTCTATCAAAGGTCCTTGCTTCCAGAAGGTTCTGAGAAAGAGTTAAATACTGGGAGTTAAGAACTTGCAAGTACAAACACACCAGTCTCTGTCCCCTGCTATTTACTATTTAAAATACTAAACAGAATTGTTTAAGAATGAAGTTAGCATTTTAACAATTCCTGGAAAACTAAGCAATGCTGACTTAATAGTTCTAAATAAAAAATAATTATTTTGTTTTAATTCCCATAAAGGGTGCATTTTTAAATCACATTGTTAATGACCACCTAGAGGCAGTATTCTGTGAATGCATGAAAATTCCATGCTTGAACCCTGCCTGAAAGCTACTATCTAATTATAAATGAACCCCCACAAAAGAATCAAATTCACACCCACCCTCCACAGAAGAATGATGAGGCCCTCTGTTTCCGGGGAAGATTTGCACCTTTAGAAATCCTGTGGAGCAATTTCACCCTGTTTTACAGGTAGCAGAGTTGATAAGGAGTTGAGCTGATAACCCAGAGGCACTGTCTCTCAAGGGATTTGAATCCACGAGTGACTCTGCAGCAGAAGGAAGGGCAGTCACTTCCTCTGTGAATTACATCTCCCAAAAATCCACTGGAGAGTCATCTGTGAATCAGTTCTGACTCTTCCATGAGACGGTTACTCTATCCTCCAAGGGTCTCTATGAATTGTAATTGACTCAGTGGCAGTGCACCTTATTTAGATTTATACATTAACCAAAGAAATAATTCATTATGATTAAAAGTATTTTAAAGAATACGAGGGTCAGGGAAGACCTTTTTTATTTTTTTAAAAATGGAATGGCATCTGTAAATTTTATGAAAATGTTAAGATGTTTAAAAATCAAAAACATTGGTTTAAACTGCAGAATAATATATCCAAAATGCTCATAATTTCTGTTTGTCAAGTGAGATAATGTTAGAAGACAGGAACCTTAACATATCTTTTTAAAATATGGAGGAGTTATTTAAACTTAAAATGACTCTTTGTATCTTTCTCCAATTTAAAGAGAGAGAGAAAAGGAAGGTAAATTACCTTCAATAATTGAGTTTTGATTCAATTTAGGATAAAAAGGAAAAATTTGCATGCATAATGGAAAAGTTTCCCATGTTGATATTTTCTAATAAATGTTTTTCAAATTATTTCTTCTTTCTTATATCCCTTGTGAGAAAATGCTTACTCTTGTTGAAGTCACTAATATCCACTAGTAAATAAAAACTTAATGAACTAGTTGCTCAGTACTACTGCTTCAGTACTTTGTAATATGAATATAAAGAAAATAATTCAAATAGGAACGTATAGCTTCATCTTTACTGCTTTACTTATTTTTAAGATTGAATAGCAGTTTTCTGTCTGTCATTGCACCACTTTATCTTGGTTTCTGCAAGAAATAGTCTATTAGTTTTCATTTTCCCAAGAAATAATAAAGGTGTAAGAAAGGGGAAATAATCCTTTGCAATAAACGTGCTTTCATTCCTAAAATTTAGAGTTACCCAAAGTACAGGATAAAAGGGGGGAAAGGCTTTTGTTGAGTTCTTTGTCTTTTACCAAAATAATGGTATAAACCTGATGAATTTATTTAAGTCATAATTTCTTTTTTCTGATATTCCGATATTCAGAAATATTTAGTATTTTAACTGCAGAATGTGGTTATCTAGGATAATAATATTCAGGCTTGGGGTTTTTGTTGGGCTTTTTTTAAAATAAGTTTTTATATTTGTTTGCTTATAACATTCGTATAGGTTGTGTTTCACACTATCCTTCATTAACATTGTGTTTCATACAAACATTCCCATTCATTTTCTTTTATAAAATTAATCCAAACTTAACTGTGTCCACCATCATTCTGTCTTTCCAGATCCCCACCAGATCTTTCCCATTTCCTATACCCACCTTTAATTCCACTCTCTCTCCCCTTCCCCGTTTATCCTCATACATGTTTTACTAGTTATCTATTTCTATGCAAATGATCTTATATTTGTCCCTATGAGACTGAGTTCCCTCAGCATTGTTAGCTATTCATTACCATGAATTAGACTCATAGCTGACCCTTCATCTGTTTTATGAGGACTGTAAATCTCAAAGGAAGAGATCACCCATCTTTCTTCCTTGGAGCCACTGGTGAATTTGGACCACCAGAGAGGCAACACTTTGGTTTAGTAGCTCAGCTCTCCATGGACTATAACACCAGAGATCCATACGCAGTCATCTAAATAAAGAAATAAAAATAAATGGGGGGAAAGTGGTATTGTCAACTGTTGTTAGGTACAGTCAGGTTCGTTTGCAACTCATAGTGACCTGTGAACAATAGATCTGAACCTTGCGCAATCCTGTACCATTCTCACCATCTCTGCCATACTGGAGCCCATTGTTATAGTTGATGTGTCTATGGTCCATCTCACACCGAATATGTGAGACGAAGTTTCAGTATCCTTATCTCTAAGCCAGTTATTTTCCTAGCCTTGGTGGCATGATGGTTAAAGCACTTGAAAGGTCTACAGGTTGAAGCCATCTACTTCTCCTTGGGAGAAAGCGATGGCAATCTGCTGTCGTAAAGTTTGCATCCTTGGAAACCCTATGAAACAGTTCTCTCTCCTGCAGGGTCACTATGAGTTGAAATCAACTGAATAGCAGTCAGTGGTAATGAAAGAATCTAACCAAAAGGAGAAAAAAAAGTTACTTGGAAAGGAAATCTCTGTTTAGTCTTTATAAAAAGAAGTATTTGAGAAAGAATAATAATAAGACCTGATTCTTCAGGGCATAGCTTTAGCCTGAGTAAATGATTTCTTCATAGAAAAAAAATTAACAAGGCTGTACTAGCAGCTAAAGTTTCCTTGTTTTTATATAGTTTTGTATTCTATGTAAGAGGGATGTGCTAGAAAAATATAAATGGAAAACAGTGTTGTTGTTGTTGTTGTTGTTGTTCTACATTGTCAAGTCAGAACCAATCCATAGCTGACCTGGTGAGTTATCAAAGGGAGGAGATTGCCCATCTTGCTCCTGCAGAGCAGCTGATGGGAGCCTTTGTGTTGGCAGCACAATTCCTTACACCAGAGCTCTACAATAGAATGACTAAAGGATTCTCTGCATGTGTTAAAAACAGCTATAATAATGTAGTAACATGTGATGATACCTAAAGGAGCAATATAAAAATGTTTGTTTTTAACAGTCTGTACCTCATTAAAGGAGCCCTTGTGGTGTACTGTGTAATGTGTCAGCCTGCTAACCAAAATGGCAGCATTTCAAATCCACCAGCCTTACTATGAAAGAGAGATGGGATTCACCCACAAAGACTATATATTTGAGAAACTCAGTGGAGGATCCCTATGAGTTGGAACAGACTTGACAGCTTTGGGTTTGGTTTGGGGGTTTGGTATGTCTTTAAGTCACACACACACAAAAAACCAGTTTTATTCCTCATCCTTAGTAAAACTAAATTATACATTAGCTATCTAACTGTCCTACATTTTAAGTTTTTAAAGAAATATTCTCATCACCTATAGGAGATCTTGTCTATTTCTGCGTATCTGTAATCATTTCTTACATTCTGCCTGACAAGAAAATCTTAAAAATTGACATCACTTCCTAAAATTTTGTTTTTCAAAATAATTGTAAGTCACATTACTGAAAAATGTAGTCTCGGAGAATCATGTACTGCCTTTTATCCTTTCTTTTGGTCATTTTGGGTACTTAGTATTATAAATCAATTAATTTTTAAAAAGTAGGAATGGCACTGCCCTATGAACAGTGTGATTCTGTTTAAGAGGACCTGTAGCTATTAGCATTTCAGAGGGCTGTTGATGTTTAAGCTTTGTGAAACTGCAAAACCTAATGATTGATGAGAAAAAGAATCAACACTCAAGATGTTTGTCGTCGTTAGGTGTCATCTAGTTGATTGCAATTCATAGCAAAACTATGTACACAACCATTGAAACGTTGCCTTACCTCATCCTCACAACCTCTACCATGCTGCAGTCACTGTGTCAGTTCATCTTGTCAAGAATTTTCCTTTCTTTCACTGACCCTCTACTAGTCACAGCTTGATGTCTTTCCCAAGGACTGGCCCTTTCTGAGAACATGTCTAAAGTGTGTGAGACAAAGTTCACATACTTGCCTTTAAGGAGCACCCTAAAAACCTTAGCTGCTTTAAGGCTTAGAGACAATTTATTCAGGCACGTTGATCCTCTACTATGCAGTACTACATCACTGCCAACCAAGTTTGAAAAAGAGTAACACAGACTTTTCATTCTCAGTTAAGTTTATCAAAGATGGTATTTTAAAATTTGTTCTTGTTGTACCTGTTGTTAGCTGCTACCAAGTTGGCTATAAGTTCTGGTTCCCCCAGATGTGCATAACACCACAGAGTTTTCAAGGCTGTGACCTCCTCTCAGAAACAGATTGTCAGGGTAACATCCCAAGAGCCTTTGGGTAAATTTAAACCACCAGCCTTTCCACTAGTATTTGAGCATTTAATCGTTTGTGCCACTTCAGTTTTGAAGTACTTATGTACATGTATACTTTGCTCACTTAGAAACATTTGTACACATAAAAGTCCATTGAAAAACATTCCTGTGACTAGGAAAAGAAAATCTGATTTCTTGATAGTTAAAGCAACAACGTGTATTTAATTTTGAATAAATTCTACACAGTGAATTAACTTTTGGAGAAAATTTCTTTATTCTTTTCGCCAAAGTAACATACTTTTCAGGTTCTTAATTTCTTCTTCTTGACTGTTTAAACACTAACACAAGAACCACACTGTTGAGTGTGGCAGTTACTTGCCCTTGAATACTGCCTTGAAGGCAGTCCTCAGATTACAAATATATCCCATTAAATTTGTCTGTAAATCAAAATTATATGTAAGTTGAAACAGGTTCATGTATGTAATATGTCAAATGTTTTTTTAGTATATAGTCCACCTTTCTTATAAAATACATTAAAAACATCCAGACATACAAAAACATTTTTTAACATAATACTCTAATAATAATAATGTTGTTACTTGCAACAAAAGTATTACTCATTTGCTATATGAACAGTTAGAGGTATATACCTCTAATTTTCAATATAATAGTCTTTACTAGAATTATAAGTTGTTTGGTGCTGTCGAGATGAGTACAAAGGGACCCTGTGAACACCACACCTGAGCCGTATTCTGTCCTGTGCTAGCCTCACAATCTCCTTGACACACTTGAGCCCAGTGCTTCAGTCAGTCTTTCAATCCTCCTGATTGAGAGTCTTCCTTTCCTGTCTTTCTCCATGCTTCTACCTTCCCAAGCACACTGTCCCTTTCCAAGGAATAGCCTCTCTCAGCACCATGGTCAGAGTGTGTGAGGTTATCGGTAAGTGGAACAGTCATAAACTGGGGTGAGTTGTGGTTCTTCATTCTTTCTGTTCTTCCCTATTTTTGTTTAATTTTTAAGAGGCTTCTTCAAAACACATTACAATTCTTTATGGGTATTATTTATTCTGAAAAATTTCATTTTAACAAACCAAAAAACAAAACCCCTGATTGTGTTAAGTAGTCTGAAAATAAATATTTTAAATATTAATAAGAGTTTTATGGGGGAGTTACAATTTTTTTTCCTGTCATCTTAACTCTCCTTATGTTGTTGCATTACTTTTCCTATTTAATTACCACATTTTCTCTTCTTTGTCTACTCCAGAGTGATAATGTGAGGCGTCTGTGCATTTACAGAATTTTCTCCATGACTAGTCCAGCTGCTTTCAAATTTACTAAGAACATCTGAAAAGTCTGTTAAAACACAGATTTACTAGCACACATCTCAGTTTCTTTTTAGTCTGATGAACTTGCATGTCTAAAACATTCCCCGTGTGATAAGGAAACCATTATCTGATGACCATACTTATAAGACCTTTGTTGTAAGTTAATGGGATTTTATCTTAGCTACAAAGGATAGTGAAAGTCAAAACAACAGTAGAAAAAAGACTCTGCTACTGCTTACACCGTTAGAAGTTTACAAAGTTCATGTACATTTTAATAAATTGACTTGACTAGTGTTTATGTAAAAAATATCTTTTTATCTTTTTGTCATGTTCAGTAACATTCTTATTCCCTCTGATTTAAACAACTATCTTGAGGTAATTCTGGTAACAATTACCAAGTTTAGCTTTTTCTATAAAACTTTAACTGCAACATATTTCTAATTTATTAAACCTCTATGGTGTATAAATCTTAGTAAAAGAAAATATTATAATAGTTTCTTTATTCAAGAATTACTAACTTTATGAATGTTGTGTTGTTGTTGTGTACTGTAGAGTTGGAACCAACCCATAGCTGATCCTCCTGCGGGTTTTCAGAGGGAGTTAATCGCACAGGAGGAGATTGTCCATCCTTCTCCTACAGAGCAGCTGGTGGCCTCGAACGATGTGCCTTCGGGATTGCGTGCTGCTCCTCACCACTAGGCCACCAAAACTCCCTAACTTTATGAGTATTAAATATGATTATATGAAAGGAGTTTCAGTGGCTGGCATAATGGGAGGGAGTGTGTCAGAGACAGTAAGATTGGCGCAGGATAGAGCAAGGTTTAGGGCTGTTGTACATAGGGACACTGAGTCACAAGCGACTCGACGGCACATAAGAACAACATATGAAAGGACGTTGGAATTAGTTTAATACAGTCGCTCAGTTGTACATTTTGTGACTTACATAGTTCAAAGTATTTGTGTTCTAAAATAGACTAAGCAGAAGGAAAAAACTAATACATAAAAAGTTGATTATTTCAATATAATAATCGATTTTTTAAAATCCTAATTTTATTTAAAAGCATGCACTCTCTGCATGTGTAGGAAAGAGGAACTATATACTACTGTGTATTTGTGGTACTTTTTCCATAATAATCGTTGGACCTATTGTACTACTCTTTAAGTTTAGAGATACTTAAAGACTCATGGCTATATTATTTGAAAGCTTAAATGATATTTAAAAATAATTTTTCCTATATTTTCCAATCTGTGACTATTGTATGATTAATGTATTTTTCACATTAATAAAACCTATATATATATGAATAATACTATACAAAAAAGGTATAGTATATGTATCTATAAACCTTCTAATAGCTGTTATTCTTGTGGATTATATCTTATTAAAAATATTAAATTGATGAATACATGGACATTTGGCAGTTCTGCAAATTCATTAACTTCTTTTTCCAATTACTGTTCTTCAGTGATTAATGCTCCATAACACTAAATGAGTTCCTTATTGCAAAAAATGATTAACTGACTGCTAATATAACAGATAATCATGAACACAAAAGGATCATTACAGGGTTTTTAATTTCTCTGTCCTGCTTGCAGGGAGAGCTCTGATGGCTTAGTGGTAAGGAATTGTGCAGCCAGCCCAAAGGCACACAGTTCAAATCCACCAGCTGCTCTGGAGGAGAAAGTAACTGCCTCTGGAAACTCACTGTAGGGCCAACTATGAGTTGGTTCTGACTTGATAGAACACAACAGCAAAAACATCTTGCTTGTATTATGGCCTCAATTCAAATGTTGCATGAGATTTTATTTTCTTTCCGTTTTTTAATTACAAGCTTAATAGGCTTCAAGCAGAATACAAATTTATAGATTTATGGTGGACTTCAACTAGTCCATAGGGAGTTGCACTGCTAATCTAAAGGTAGTATTTCTCTGCAGGTTCAACTGTACTAGCTGCACCTTGGAGGAAAAAACGAGCAGTCTCCTCCTGTTAAATATACAGCAACCCACTGGAGTGTCCACTATGAGTTGGTTCTGACTCCACGGCAATGAATTTGAGCTTTTTTAGTCAGCTTAACGTGAGCAAATTTCAAGAAACAAGGAATTGTGTCCTGTTACTAGAGTTATTTCAAGTACACACTCTATGTAAGATGCCTCAAGGAAATGAGTAAATCAGAAAAGAGTTAGATTGTTATTGTCTTGGTTCTTTTCAACTCTAACTTAGAATTTGGAGGGAATGATGCTTAGAACTTTTGTTTTCAAGGCTGAATTTTTCTGGTGTTCTGAAAATACATTACTGAGAAACAAACTTAACCTTTTTTTCCTATTCCTTGTTATTGCAAAACAAGGTAAGACTTGGTTTTCAAATTTCTATAATCTTAAAAAACTTTGGATTTAATAAACTTCTCCTACAAAAACAATGTTAATAGGTATCACTGAGTCTATTTAAACGCACAGCAAACCCATATAACAGAGCAGAGCACTGCCCTATTTGGGTTTTCTACACTGTAATTTTTATGGGAGGCAATAGCTAGGTTTTTATTCTGGAGACTCCCTGCGTATGCTTGAACTGCCAACTTTTCAGTGACAGCCAAGTGCTTACCATTATACAGAATTATCTTTTCAAATTTTCATCAAGAAATTTTTCATTTTAATTATCTTTTTCCCCCAGAAAGTGTTATATGAAGCAGTAACTTTAGTGTTAGGATTTTGAAACCACTACTACCTGTTATGGGTAGTTCTATGGAAAGATGTAAGTAAAATATAAATTGGAAAACATAATTATTGTGTATTACTGTAAAGTTTTCATTTTAAAAAATCAGGTGAAATTTTTTAAAGATTGTGTAATAATCACTTTAATAATCACATCCATAACACTTTCAGTGGTTTTTTTCCTTTACACTATTAATTTAAATTAAGATAGAATTGAGGGGGAGATAAAATGGAACACATTGTATGCTAATTTTCTCTTAAGTTTTTAATATTCCAAGCAAATTCAGTATTCAAATATTGTGTTTGATTCTGTCATAGATAATTTCAAGTCTTGTGAAAATCATAGGAGTTGCTGTGATAATAATATCTAAATTCAGGACTTAGTGTGAATGGATATTAAACCCGGTTCTCACTTTTCATGTTGCACTTTTTTGGTCTTGTCAACTTTTCCAGTCATCTTTGCCTTCTTATGTTACATTAACATTTTAATAGTGAAGGCCTTTTATAGAGAAATCTAGGAAGTTGACTCTGACCTAAAAATGAAGCAATCTCTTCCCATAAAGATTTATTACTTTGGAAATTCAATAAAGAGTTTCCATGAGTCATTCAGCTACACCTCAGTGGATTTGGATTTAGTTGAAATGTAGTAAAACAAAATCTATAAATTATGCATTATATGACTCGTAAGTATTTATCTAAACAAATCTTACTCCTTCTCAAAAATACACCTGCATGCACATCTACCAGTTCTATATGTACAGCATATATGTTCTATATGTCAACAGTGAATGTAAATTGTTGTTAGGTGCCATCCAGTTGACTGTGACTTAGTGTGACTCTGTGAACATAATTCTAAAGAGAGCACGATTCTGCACACTCCAACCATGTTCCTTTAAGAGTAATGACAAATCAATTCTGCATTGTTTGCAAATTAATTTACAACCCTTAAATTCTGTGAAAGGAGAATTGATGGTATAATAAAAGGTCAGAGATTTTCATGAATCAGATGCTTTGAGAAAGAGAGATAAGTAGCTGCCTCTCATAAGATTTCTAGCCTGGGGAAACCAATAGAGGGTTGTTATGATTCAAACTCTACTTGACAGCAATAGGTTTAGTTTTGGTTTAAAGTGCTAGAAAGATAGTGTAGTAAGTTAACCATTGAGCTAACTGAAAGTACTTTGAACACAGCTGTTCATTGGGAGAAAGATGAGATAGTCTGCTCTCATTAAGGGAGTTAAAGGAGCTCTCTAGTGACCTAGTTGGTATGGAATTGTGCTGCTTAACCAAAAGGCCATTCAGACACCTCTGACAGGTCAAATCCATCTGCAGATCAAGAGTGATTTACCGTTACAGAAACTCCAGAGGGTCAACTATGAGTAGAATCTACCTTAGCCTTCTGTTCTCATTAAGATTTACAGCCATAGATACCCTAAGGCTCTTTCCTGCCAGTCACTGTGAATTAGTGACAACTCAAGGGCAGTTTTTAAAAATGCTGTGTTGATAAATTTAAGTTTGTCTGAAGGGAAAGACATAACATTTGTGCCAAACATTTGCTATTTGTTATCCCTGCTTTTAGAGTTTAAAATCTCTCATTGTGAGCCTAACAGTTTCTACTTTAGCTGGTACTTGCCATACAAACTATCATGTTATTTTCTTAAGGGTCTATGTTTTAATACTTTAAATAGCTTGTTTCAATCCAATGAAGCTTGTCTCCTTTAGCAGAGATCCCACTATGTCCCTGGAAAATTGGAATGCCTTCAACCACGATGATACCACCAGGATACCCTTAAGCTTTAAAGTCCATGTTTACCATTATTGAGTTTTCGTGTTCATTGGAATGTTAACAGTTTCTCCATTTAGAATTCAGCACAGGGATAGCCAAACATTAGTGGACATGGTTTGTTAAAAATTCAAAATCTAGTCGCCACCACCAGATATTCTAATATACTCAGCCCTAAATGGGATTCAGAAATTGCATTTTAGTTGGCTCTTGACTTAGCTTGATACACATTGAAGTCATTATTTTTCTTAGACTGTAAAGCTAAAACTAGCTTCCTTTCTTTCATATTTCTTCCAGCTAAAATTAAGTTTTAATATTCTATCATAACATCATGAGTTCCTAATTTTTTTATTACACTATTAACAAGTAATATAGAGAACTTCTTTTAACCCAGAGACATGGTATGCATGATCCAAGTAGTAAAGATTCCACACTAGCTCCTTTGGGCATTGATCATGGGGATTACTGATTTCTCCCCTTCTCTAATTAAACTGGTTTTCTCAGCATATAACCAGTGGGTTTGGAATTCTCAGATTTCACAGCCAAAACATTGAGTCTTCTTTAATCAATTCAACCTGAATCAATTCCATAGGTTATTTCTTTTCAACCTCTCATAACTTGACCCTCCAAATCTGAATTGACTTTTCTCGGCCTCCTTTTTATGAAGATGTTTTCTTAATGACCAGTTAGTTCTCAAAGTATTTTTATCTCCTCTTATTGAACAATTTGAGCATGCGAAAATATTTAACATTACAAAGTAGTTGTGCTTATATTTAAATTAGAGATTTTTATAATCTCATTGGATCACTGCAAATTAAGTATATTTTATCCTAGAAACTTTTTTGGTTTACTGGGAAAGATAAGCCTTTATTCCTCCAGAAACCTGGGTGTTCTAGGTTGACACTGCATTTGTCAAGGGTTAGATGGTTGAATGACAGAGTTGCTGGGGTAATTTGGCTTAGATCCTGGAATTTCACTGGCTTTATGCTGTACATATACTAGATTGGAACTATTTCTGGAATTTTACTTAAATGTTTACTAAATTATTTTAAAGTATTTGTTAAGCATGATAAATGGTTTGGCTTTTTACAGGTATAATCTTAAATATGGTTTAAGAGGGAATAGGTAGAAAAATATTTTTTCTGTAAATGGACTGTGTCAGATCTTATTTTCAAACTCACTGGAAGTAAGTAAGGAAAAACCCCAACCCAAAATACATACTTTTAAAACTTTACTTTTCATAAGTTTTTATTAAAATTTTTCTCCTATTAAAAAATTCTCAAGAAATTAATTTTAGGTACTGTAATATCTTATTTACTAAAAATACTATAATAATGATTATACTACTTAAAATCTTCATGTAAATCAGTCTTTTCCTGACTAGTATGAAACCTAGTTGATGGTAAATGTATTCCTTTTCTGAATTTAGCAATTCATATTCTTGTGGCCCAGTGGCAAGAAGCTGCACTGCAATCCAGAAGGCGCCTGGTTTGAGGCCACTGGCAGTTCTGCTGGAAAAGGATAGACAGTCTTCTGTGAGATTAACTGCCTCTGAAAACCCACCGAGAGTCAGCTGTGGGTCAGTTCTGACTCAAAATACACAACAACAGCAATATCATTTTATTAGCTGTTTTATTAATTTTTTTCCGTTAAATGTAGCTTATTTTAAATTTTTAAAAATAATTTCTTGGGTCTTTGAAAATGTTTACTTCAAAGAAAGTTTTTTTAATTATTCTCACACATTTTTCTTTTACCATGCACCCTCACTATTTAAGAACTTGCTTTTTTGCTCTTTGTTATCATCACTAAGTCGTAGGAATCTGTTTAATGGTGTGCATGCACTACCAGCACCTGGACTGGTTTGTCTGTAACAGACACAAACTCTTAACATTTTGCCAGTAGAATTTTTTATCTCATATGGTGAACTTCAGCCTGAAAAAATCTCTCCAGATTTTAAGCTTTTATTTGATCAATGTTTACCTACTTTATCAATTTTTAAACTGGAATGAAGAATGCCACTATGATTTAGAGTAGCTAAAGGAGGAGGGTCAGCGAAGGAGAGGAAGATCCTCAACCAGGTGAATTATTGACACAGTGACTGCTGCAATGGGCTCTTGTGTGTCAGGATGTGTGGGGATGATGCAGGACAGGACTGGGTTCAGATCTTTTTTTTTTTTTTATTTTTTTTTGGTGGGGGTTCAGATCTTTTGTTTATCGGGTTGCTATGAGTCGTGCTGGACTCAGTGGCACCTAATAACAACAACAATAAAGTTAGCTTAAATTATTATCCAGTAATTATTAAGCTATATTTAAGGGAGCCACTGAGTATTATATTACTGTATAGTTTGGCTTATTAGTTCCCTTATGTTTGACTCTTTTTTTAAAGAACCAAACATTACATTGAATCATACAGCAAGAAGTGATTCAAGTGTTACCTTCCATAAAAGTGATTTGCATCTGCATTGAGGAATTTACATAATACTTATAGTTTATTTATGGGACAATTTTTCTATTTTATGTGGGGAAATTAAATTTAGATAAACACCAGCTTTGCTTGATAATTGAGCTAGCTTTTCTGTAATTCAGTTCTAAATAGCAAGTTACTAAATTTGTTGCAAAATAACTTCCAAGTGAAATAAGTATGATGCTAAATTATTGTCCATGCTAACATTAATAAGTCCAGACATTTAAATTATATAATTTTGGGACTATTTTCTTAAACATTCATGGAGTTAAAGGAATCCTTACACTTTCCCCTTGCTGTGTGGTAGAGAGGTGACAGCACTGTGTTCTGAATGATAATGCAGAAGCCACTTAATCTCAGTGGACTCCAGCTTGCTTATCCATAAATTGGGGAAAATGGATCAGTATAGATCATCTTTTTCTAAGAACTCTTTGAATTCCTGTATCAGGGAAACTGTAAAATGACCTTTCACTTTCTTCTCTATGAAAATGTTCTCCAGTTCCTCTTTGTTTCATCTGACATTTATTAACCATCTTTTCTTTCTTGATACCCTTCAAATTTATGGTTTTGGTGCTTTTGTTTTGACTTATGTAGTATTTCAGTGTACTGTTACTTTAACTTGCCAGTTTCTTTTTACTCTGCCATCTAATTCTATATCGTCAGGATGACACCTTTTGACACTATACAGCAGAATTTCTAAATGCCCAATTCTTTCAGCTTCAAAAGATTTTAGACAAACATAGCTTAAAGCCTGATTAAATACATATTTTATACTTGGTCTCCCATATAAATGCCCTATCTCCTTAACTTGAATTTATACTTAAAAGCAATCAGTTCCTTTCCTTTCTATATTCTTTCCTACTTCTAGAACTGTGCTGATTACCTAAATTATCTCTTTTTACTTAGTCAGAATTGTCCCTTTATCCTTTGAAATGTTTTTTGCTTTCAAAACATCATATTTAAACAACAAATCACATTGGTGATACATGATGATGAAAATTATAATTTCAAAACCTGACAAGAATTGCTATGTCATTTTTTATTTCAACACTTGACTTAGTAGTTGATAAGGTCCAGTAATATACAAGGTTCTTGTCTCTTGAACATCCTAAATTTTACTTCTGAAATCTTTGCTTTGCTTGACAGGTAACTAATATCGTCTACCGTTAAATAGATGTAGAGTCCCATCTTTATACCAGGTTTGTACTCAAGATAAAAGATACAATAATTTACCTAAGATAAATATTTCCGTGTTCTTACTTTTAGGTGAGCCACTTTTGTAATTATTTTATTCAGAGCAGTTTGGGAGCCTAATCAAACTTTTAATCAAAACTTGTTGATTTTTATTCAACATATATTTATTTGAGTACCTGCTACATGTCAGGGATTGTGAGAAGTGTGTTTGAAGGTATCTGTTATAAAATGCTTTATGTTACTGTCCCTTTAGCTATTTTTTTCTTTATTATCTGTTTATCTATATTATTTTAGCTATAGTACTCAAAATATGTCCCATTGGTGAGTAAGGAGTTACACTCTTAATCCAAAGACACATGGTTCAAATCCACCAGCTGCTCCACAGGAAAGTTTGTCAGTCTTCTCCCATGCAATTGACAGTCTCTGAGAACCCACTGGAGGGTAAGCTATAAATCACTTCCCACTCAATGGCACATAACAACATTTAAAAGATAAATTCTGTGCTCCCCCTTCCAAATCTATGGACATCCTAGAATGAATATAAGAATTCTATTTCCTCTCATGTGCCTACTGTGCTCAAATGGTAATGACTTCCTGAGCCCTAGGTTGGCAGTGATTGTGAATTCCCATTCAGGCTCATCATTTAAAACTGCTGTGATTTCTGCTGTGTGCTTGCAGGTTGTGTTGGAGAGTAGATGAAGAAATTAGTAGTGGCATAAATAACATGTGTTTGCTCTCTTTTCATTAGTCTTTATCTCCATCCCCATGTAAATTGTATTTCATCCTTACAGCATGTGTATTATCCTCACAAATACCTCTCCTCTCTCCTGTGCTTAGATTTGCAAAAGTCGGTCTTTCCAGCTGTGATAAATACCAGTGTCTTAACCAAATAAGTTAAACCTGATCATATTACTAAATAAGCAGCTATATTAATTTTGTTGTAGAGGCATTGTGATAAGAGCTGTCCATATATAAATCCGGTTAATTAAGGATATAAGACATATATATTTACTCAAAAGTTTCAGTGTTTTACCTCATTTCATCTAAATGAACATACTCTTTAGATAAGTTTAGTCAAGTATCATTATTCCCACTTAACAAATTAATAAAGTCAAGGCCTGGCAGCTTAACACTATGCTGTAGATAACCTAGCTAACCTAATCAAATACCAAGGTTTATAAAAGCACTGCTCATTAAAGCCTTCATATTAAAAGTAACAGAAATATTAGATAAGAAAATGAAAATCAAAATGTGTCTAAAGTAAGTACATTTATATGGCTAGTTTAAAGAATTTTTTTTACAAATTGATTCTCGTTATTTCCTTCTTTTTATATCTTTAGACTCAAATATGTCATCAAATTACTGTCAATTCTGAGCCAGACTGAAGTCAGTATTTTCATGCACTATCTATATCAAACCACTTGCCTAGATATTCTCCCTTTTCTGTATCAGCCTTTTTGCAGTTCTGTGTTTGACCTGCTATTCTTTAGCATTATTGTATGGACTTTCACCTAAACTTTCTAGAGGTTGAACCTGAAGACAAAAATAAGAGATCCCTATGCCTGCCCACAGGTCTTGTTGCCATATTATCTGTATTGCAGTTATTGTTTTGTTACCCTCAAGGTGAGCCAACTCATAGTTCACCTTTCAGCAAGCTTACAGAGGCAGTTTATTTGCAGAGGAGGAGATTGCCCATCTTTCTACCACAGAGCAGCTGGTAGATTTGAATCACATGTCTTTGGGTTGGCAACACAATTCCTCACCACTAAGCCATCAGAGCCCTAAAAAAGTTATTATTTAGAAAATTTAATAAAAATAATCATTATATTTGCATAATAAATTCTGTTAATTAAAAATCAACTTGTGAGTGTTGTCTCTACACTCTTGGGACAAAAAAAGAAATAAATGACCACATATGAAATTCAAAGTCTTTTTAAAAACCTATAGGAAAAAAGTGCAACAATTAATGAATGAAAATCCAAAATCTCTGTAAATGTTCATTAAAATTAATAAAATAAAAACCTATATGAAAGGATATGCCAATATTTTGTTAAAGTAACAAAAGAAAAATCCACCTCTTTTTCATTTGCATCTTTATATGATAATTATCATTAAAAACAGTGACTGGAAAGTACTGCAGCATTGTCATTCACACACTGGTAATCATGTTCATTGAATATATTGTAGGTGAAAATCAAAATAACAAATATTTCAGTAGAATTGAAAGTACTGTGGTTCATGTTCTGTTACCTGAGAAATTCTTTTAAATAAATTATTTTATACCCCAGGCGTTAACTGTTAACTACAGTTTTGTAGCATCACTAAAGAATTAGAAAGCTGAATTTTAAATGATTACGTGCAGTTTCAATTTAGCTCTCCCTTTTATCTTTATCTGAGGCCATAAAAGTTTCATGTTGGTTCCATCTCCCCAGGTTGAATCACTATGCTTAGAATTATCAAGAAAAAGCTTAATAGAAGTCCCACATTTGACAAGAGTTTAATGGTACTTTTACCTTCGCTTGAAAAGGAATTAAATAATACTTTTAATCCATTTTCTCCACCCTCTTGATCAGTAGCAGTAATTGTGGCTCTGTTTTTAGATGCCATGTTTCTACTGTGTTCAGGCACCTCAGCAGCCACAGAGACATTAGTAGCATAGACTTTGGTCTCAGCTAGTCCTGAATTCAAGTTTGAATTCTGTCATTTATTCATTTAATTTTGGACAAAGTACTTAACTTGACAGAGTTTTAAGCATTCATTCCATAAACTAGCACTTACTGATCACCCTCTATTGCTGGGATGTATCAGTAATAAACAGATAAGATGCCTTGCCCTCACAGAATCTATAGTCAACCTAAATTGTCTTTAAAAAAACATGTTGTAAGGTATATCATGCTGTTAGAAAGCTTTTATTTCTGTCACATAATGAATATTGAATATGTTCACTAATATCATTATTAGTGGGCTCTTTTGGCATAGTCTGTAAGTAATTGTGCATCTAACCCAAAGGCTAGGCCTCTCTAATCAAATCTAGTGGTGCCAAGGGAAAAGCTGGTCAATGTTCTTTTATAGTTTTCAACCTTGGAAACCCACTGTTGAATCAGGTAAGAAGAGTTGGTTTCGATTTCACAGTAATGCATTTTGATGGCTTTTAAAATTATTGTTAATTCTTGTCAGATCCCCTCCTCCAAAATGGTAATTCCCAGAATGTAATTTAAAACTTATCCAAGATTGGAAGGGAACCTCTTCCTATCTCAGAAATGCTCAAATAGAGTGGTAGCAAAGAAATTGCACTAGTTCTAATCTCTTGAGGTTGTTTACAGTCAAATGTGAAAGTGTATAATTGACAGGCAAAAAATATCTTGTGGAATGAAAAAGTATTGATCATAAAGACAAAAGATATAAACTTCATAAAAATTAAGGTCTTTTTCTAATCAAAAGACATCAGTAAAATGAATATACTGCCCACTGATTCAGGAGAAAGATGGGCAATCTCCTATGCAGTTTACTGCCTCTGAAAACCTGCCTGAGGGCCAGCTAAGAGTCACTTCTAACTCAACATCACATACAACCACCACCACAGATTGGGAAACACCAAAATTTAGTTTTAATTACTCAAAGAGGTCAGAACTACTTTATTATTATTTTCTATAATTGTTTTGCTTTGAGTTTTTAAGATAATGAATGACTCAACAGTCTACATTATTTGGGTAATAATTACTCAGCACTGCAGGATTACACTAATCTATTCCTTAGATTTCCTAGGCACTCATAGTGATCAACCAAAGAGTTTTTGGTCAAAAATCTACAATTTTAATTTTTGCCAGAAGTCTTTGGAATAAGATAATAGACTCATAGCAAATAGGAAAAGTGCTGTTGATATTATGTGGGTTGTTTAAAATCATTTCAAACATGACTTTGTTAAGTGGTTCTTCCATTATCCAATGCTTTTTTTCTCTACTAAGGGAGCTCTGGTGGCCTACTCGTGAGGGGTGGCACTGACAACTCAAAGGTAAATGATTCGGATCCACCACGTGCTTCCACAGAGAAAGGTGGGCTCTCTTACTGTGCTGTTTGTTGCTTGTGAAAATCCCCTAGAGGGTCAGCTATGGATCAGTTAAAACTCTATGGTATATAATAATAAAAATTTCTGTATTCAAAATCAGTGGAAGACAGTATATGAGGTTCATTGAGAATATATCTGTTTTCTTCTCTCAACTAGTAAAGTTCTTTTCCTCACTTAGTTGAAAGTTGAAAATACTATATATAAGATTGTACCTGGTTTTAAATCATTTTGGCCTTGAGAGAAAGTAGCTTTTGAAAGTTAGTGTAAAAAAATAAAAAAAAAAAGTTAATGTATGGTGTTTTAAGCCCTTAGTGGTGGTGAATATAAATTTATAGTTGTTTCAATTTATATTATAATTTTATGTTAGCAGCAGCAGGAATAAGACTTGTGGCTTAGGTATTTCAGAGCATTGCTTTCCCTCCTACCCCAACAACAGCAAAAATTAAATTTGTGCCTATGTTTTTCCTTTTTTAATCATAAAGAGTTTCTAATGTACAGTAAGAAGACACTATGTGAAGTAAGAAATGGCATTTTGGGGGATATGAAAGCCTTCATTCATTTATTCAACAAATACTCTATTAGTTCCCCCCATGGTCCAGGCATTGTGCTAGGAAATTGCCTTTATTTTTCATTTTCTTTCCTTCTAATCTCAAGTAGAGCTGATAATGAGTAGTGATATTACATACTTTCAATGTCTTCATTTAACATAAGCAGATTTGAGACAGTGTAAGCCTTTGAAGGGTTTGAATTGGATCACAGAATAAAATAAATGCAGAAGTAATTATCTGGCTTATGATAACCATTTTAATATTTCTGATGGCTGCTTGGCATCACTTATGGATAAGTACCATTCTGGATATTACTATTTTATTCATATAACCAGAAGAATTTTCTCACTTTTTAAATTGTCAGGTAATACATTCTTTAAATTGTCAGTAAGGAAAGTTATTTCTGTTAGAATTTGTAAATTCACTGAATATTTTTCTTTTTGATGTAGCCTTTTCAAAGCTGATTAACACTTGTGAACACTTGGGTTGAAATAAGGAATGAATCATTATAAATTAGGCCCCAACCACTACCATTTAAAAATTTCTTTTATACATACCATTTATGTGTTTGACTCTGTACCAAATAGGTTATGATAAAATAGTTTGCTTTCTAGTTAGCTGGTTTAAGTTATTCTCCTCTCAATACTAATGATACTTTCTAGATTCAACCAGTACCCACTTATTCTGGGGGAACCAAAGAAAAGAGGAGGCCATACTGCCAGGAGCACTTTCAAGTAGCAGTTGAAGCAAGCTTTTATGGCTTTATGAATTAATATTTTTACACTAATCTGACTTTGGAGCCCTCTTCTGTTCTAATATATTTTTAACATATTTTATATCCTTTCTTAAAGATAATACATTTAGTATTATCCATAAAACAATGTTTCTTTTTGTTCCCATAGTAAAAAACTATTTTGGCTCAGAACTTCTAGTACAAAAATCTGTGTCATCATTGGAATATTAGTCATAGAGCCATTATGGGTCATACTGGTATCCAAGACACCATGTAAAAAGGAGAAGTTTTAAAAATAAAAGAATGCCAAACAGCTTTTCCCATTAACATGAGTATTATGTTTAGCAGAAATGCTAATTAGCATTTTTTTTCCAAAGGCATAATGTTCAGTCTTACATGAACTACTCAGTTTTGATGAATATCAAGACATGGAACACTGCTGTCATTCCAGAAAAATGCCTTGCGCCCCTTGAATGGTTAACACTCCCTTTCTGCCTCCATCCTGACTTCCAGAAACAACCACTGATTTATTACTCTCACCATAAGTTAACTTTGTGTGTTGTGGAATTTCATATAAATTTTTTTTATTACTTATGTCTCACTTTTTTTCACTCAGTTTAAAAGTTCTGAGATAATCCAATGTGTTGGCTTTATCAATAGATACCAGTGTTATTGTTCTTAGGCCATTAAGTCAACTCATAGTGACCCTATGAATAAGAGACCTGAACCTTTTCCTATCCTACACCACCTCATGATCTCTGATATGCTGGACCCGTTATTGTAGACACTATGTCAGTCCATCTTGTTGAGGTTCTCATTCTATGACGCTACACTTTTCCCAGCATAATGTCCTTCTTCTGGACTGACCTGTCCTGATAGTATGCCCAAAGAGGGTGAGATGAAATTTCCTCCTGTAAGGAGGAACACCCTGGTTACACTTCCTCCAAGACAGACTTGTTTATACTCTTGCCAATCCAGAGGATAGACATTACTCTTCACCAACACTACAATGCAAAGGCAACCATACTTCTGTCATCCTTACTCATTGTTCAACTCTCAAATGTATCAGAAGTACTTGAAAATACCATGTCTTGGGTCAGGCACACCTTGATCTTTAAAATGACATTGTTGCTTTTGTGCACTTTGAAGAGGTCTTTTACAGCAGATTTTCCCAGTGCGACATCTCTTTTGATTTCTTAACTGATGTTACCATGGGTGTTAATTGTGGATTAAAGGAAATCAATGACTTGAAATCAACCTCAATCTTTTCTCTATCAATCAGAATCTTGTCTATTGAATCAGTGGTGAGAGTTTTGTTTTCTTGGCATTAATATAAAATCTATATTGAAGACTGTAGTCTTTGATCTTCTACAGCAAATGCTTCAATTACTCTTTACTTTCCACCAGTAAGGTTGTGTCATGTGCATAACACACATTGTTGATAAATCTTCTTCTGATCTTGATGTCAGATAATTCCCTTTTTTTTTCCAAATTGCATTTAATTTTTGAAAAATAAGCGTAATAAATAAGCAAATCTTCACTGAATATCTTTTATTGGTACATAGCTACAGTTACAATCATGGCAGCAAGCAGCCAGCAGTGGAATTGCACTGGAACAAAATAATTTCTAATTATAGTACTGAATGTCCGAACTCCCAACATGCAAACAACTCCCCACCTTAATTAGTGCATTCAGAGGTACTGTTTCGGGATACTCTAAATTATACTACAAAGAACAGAGAGATATTAGATAAGTGCACTTCAGCTATTACAGTGGCCATAGAACTAGTATTGTTTCCCTCATTTTATGGCCCTGCCTTAGCTTCTGAAAGTAAATGTGGAAAATAATTACAGATAAAGAGATTCTTGCTACAGTGTCTCTATTATTAAAACATACTAGAAGTAATGTATTGTTCATTAAAATGAAGATACCACGGTAGCTTTTATGCACTCTTAAAAATTGTATAATATGGAATTTATAGGCTCAGTTTAATTATTTGAAATTCATTTTGATCCTTAAACCCTAGTAAAGATTATAGAAATAAAGTAGAACATACGCAATAAGAGAAATGTCCATCTTTTTTTTCTAAATTTTGCATTAACTTTGGCTACATTTCGTCATTTTCAGAGTCAGTCTTTGAAACTTTGAGGAACAGTAATAAATTTAAACAAATTATATTGTGATTCTGCTGTTTTTAGGTGCTGCTGATTTGAGTATGACTCATAATGACCCTGTGAACAAAGGTTCTGAACCATGTCTTACCCTCACCATTTCTGACATACTATCCTCACCATTTCTGACATACTCAAGCTTATTGTTGCAATCACTATGTACATCTGGTTGAAGGCCTCCCTCTCTTTCACTGACCCCTCTACCTTGCCAAGCATAATGTCCTTTTCCAAGGAATAGCCTTTCTTAGAAACATGCCTTTAAAGTATGTGAGACAAAGCTGTCTCATCTATGCCTGCAAGGAGCACTCTAGCTGCACTTTCTCCAAAACATGTTTATTTGTTCTCTTGGCAGTCCATGGAATATTCAGTACTCTTCTCCAATACCATAGCTCCTAGGCATTAGTTCTTCTTCTGTCGTCCTAGGAAGCTATCATCAAGTGCTTATAGATAAAACTGAAGCAGAAGTGGCATCCACTTCCTAAACAACATACCTCTGGAAACTCTATGAACTTTGAGAAATGAGGATAGTTACAGAAAGCCTTCGGGTCTTTTGTTCAGAGAGTAGCTATGAGTCGTGATCGACTCAACAGCAATCAGCAACATAGATAAAAAAGAATGAGCTCTCGTTGCCTAGTGGTAAGAAGCTGTGCTGCAGTCCTGACAGCACATGGTTCAAATCCTCCAGCTGTTCCCGTGGGAGAAAGATGGACAGTCTCCTCCACTCTGATTTACTGTCTGAAAATCTGCTACAGAGTCAGTTCTGATTCAGTTGTAAACAACAACATAGATTAAGAGGATGAATTTTTATTATTTATTCTTACCCAGAAAAAAGAGGGTGGGTTTTTATATAACTAAATCGAAAGAGAGGATTGCTCTGAACTTTGCTATTCCTATCCTTACCATCTCCACCATCAAGGCTGCAGGAGCACAGAACACTATGTGACATACCAACAGACTACACAACAAAGCCTTTCTTAATACAAAGTTCATTTATCCTTTTCTATATTTATTCAACTGTTTATCAAAGCAAATAATAACCATGTGATAAGCCAATGTTCATGGTGGCTCCATGGGAAAAGCTTCCCAACTGAAATAGAAAATTTAGGCAGATGAATGGGGAAACACTGATAAATCTTTCTCATTGATGTATTCATTATTTATTTAACCTTTTTATCTACCACTAAATATACATACTCCCTTTCCCTGTCTTTGCTCATTTTTTTGTACTTATGGTTCCTAAATTATTTTGCTGTATTCTTATTTCATTTTGATAATTCCAAAATTACTGAAATAAGACTTCCTTTCAGCCTGACTTACTTTAATTTAGAACTTGGCTTAAACCTTTTTGTGTGTGTGTGTGTGTGTGTGTGTGTACTAAAAAGTCACATTTGGATTACCAAGAGAATCTCATTAGTATTACATATTTAACCTATAAAGAAGACTCTCAGTTCTGTTATACTAAGCCTCAAGGATATAGGTTCCACACTACTTTTGAGAAGTTTGCTTAAATTCATTAAACAGATATCATTTTGGCTGTAATAACCCACTTTAGTAAACTGATAGTGATGTTTGTTGCTGAATAGAAAAAATAAGAATATAACCCTTGTTCCAAATTGAGTGTAATAACAATTTCATGTTAGAAGGATAAATTGAAGAGATCTTGGGTTGTGAAATAAAGAATTATAAAACTGATTTGCCAGTTAATATGAGAGGTTTGAAGGGAATGTTTTCTTTTAACAAAAAGAATAGCTGAAAGTAAATCATCTTCCTTACACCCACGTATGGTTTTGTCAAATAAAAATTAAGGTTTTACTTCCAAGTTTTGGAAAAAACAATGTTTTGTTCTTAATCAAAATGTTGCCATTAATAGTGCTTATTAACTTATACAGCAATTTTTTTATAGATTTGAAGTTAATATTGTAGCCATTTGTCTTTTCCATTAATATAATTTAAAACTTAATTCTAATTTTTTACAAAGAAATATATTCCTCTTTCTCTCTGTAAAGTTGGAAATGAGGCCAGAATTGTGTTTAAATGATAGTATGTATTTAAAGGACAAGTTCATGTAAAGTGATAGGGATAGGAGCAAACTCCTTACTACTAATTTTGCTGAAACTGAAAGTAGTTAGACTATGCACAGTAATAAGCTCGTGTACTTAAGTAGATTTAATCCTCATTTAGAATATTTTTCATAATATTGTTGTAAAGGACTAAATAAATGGTGATGTTTTTAAAATAAATTTAATACAGATGTTACAAAGAATGCCTAAACATCACACTTTTTTAGATTTAAGTATCCTTTTTCCCTTAAAAATAAAATACACTTTAAATACTCCATGTTGTTGTTGTTATGTGCCGTCGAGCCATTTGCGACTCATAGCGACCCTACGTACAAGAGCCCTAAAGTGTGCCAATTGTACTGTCTCTGACACTACCATCCCGATTATCCCATTCACTGAATCAGTCCACCTGCTAGAGGGCATTCCCCTCCTGCGCTGTCCCTCCACCCTCCCAAGCATGATGTCCTTCTCCAAGACTGGTCTCTCCTCACAATATGTCCAAAGTATGTTAGACGAAGCCTCAGAATCCTTGCCTCCAAGGAGCCACCCGGTTTTAGATGCCTAATATCAGAGGAGAAACCAGTTAGCACAGTATAGAACTGTAGAGCTAGGAAAAACGTTAGACATTATCTAATTTAACTCTTCAGCATTCCTCTTACTTAATAAAACCACTATTCTCACATCCAGATAAATTGAAGAACCTAAATCCCTGTGGTCCTCTTTTTGTTCTGACATTCTCCATATTAATGCTAATGATGGCAACTTTGAAGATTATGTCTTTGATTCATTATGCCATAATTAGTTTAACAAATAGTATGCATAACCACATGTTTAAATTTTAATCATTGACAAAAAGAAAGATGGCTAATCCCATCTTGGAGGACTTGTTATAACTGCCAGTCACTTGTTCGGTACTCAGAAGAGCACTTCAGATACGCCCTTTTGCCATAGCAATTTAGCTGTGAGTACCCTATGAACCTGAAGAAAGGACGAAAGTTATACAGTTGTCCAGGTCTTTCGTTCATAGGGTCACTATGAGTCACCTCCAACTCGACGACACTTAACAACAACAACTACTTAGCCTGTTTTGGTGGAGAGGCAAAAGTGGATCAGCACAACTTTTCAGAACTGGGAGTCAAGGAGATTATGTTGAGATTATTCTGTTTTTCTCACTCCCTTTCTCATTCTTTACATGAACAGATGTTTCTTTACAACATGAGTTAACCATTTCATTAAGCAGAAAATATCCTTTCATCTCTGGGAGCATATGATACACATAACACAGCCATGGATAATGCTCTAACTGCCTAACCCTTCAACATACATCTAGTTACATAATATCACTATCTTCTCAAAGGCATTGTTGGTTTTAGGTGCCAGTAAGTTAACTATAACTCACAGCAACCCTATGAATAATAGATAGCACTTTCCTGAACAAATCTGCCCTATACTATGCCATCCTCAAAAATCTCTGATACACTCTAGTATTATTTTTTTTACCAGCACAGTTTTCAGTCCATCTATTTAGGAGTCTCCTCTTTCTTTGACTCTCAACCTTTCCCAGCATGATGTTTTTTTCCCAAGAATTGGCCCCTCTTGACAACATGGCAGTATATGAGATAATGCTTCACCATCCTTGCCTCTAAGGAGCAACCTAGTTGCACTTCCTCCAAGACATATTTATGTGTTCTTTTTGCAGTACATGGGTTATTCAGGACTATTCTCCAGCACCACAATTCAAAGACATCACTTCTTCCATCATCCTTCATTGTCTAAATTATGGATGCACAAGAAGGAGCTGAAGGTTTACAAACCCTCCATAACTCTACCACCAAATAGGTGGGGAGTCTATCAATTCTGCTTTATTCATAGGGATACATTGAGAAATAATGATGATAACTAGTTGTAAGACAGTTTTTTTAAAAAATAAGAAGTACCATAAAGGCTGATAAATAGAAAAAAATATATATATACACACATATATATATATATATAATCTCAGAAGCAATTCTTAACGGTATGTGGAGTTCATTTTGTCAAGAGTATGTGGCTGCTGCCAAGGATAAATACAACTGCCTAACTTTCACAAAGTCAGAAAGGATCAGTGTATATTAATGAGAAAGATTGTGGAATCTTTTATTATTTTGGAGTACTACATGAGCTTAATATTGCCAAAATATCACATACAGTTTTGCAGTTTCCTCACAAACCTTCAGTTTCTCTTCATAATCTTCTGTATTTCAATATTTATTTGAAGTTTATTTCTCTAAAAATGTTTAAATGTTGAAGTCATCCACTATTATTATTTACTGTTACTACCTTATACTGCAAGACTTAGAGGTTCATTAATTAAATAGGATGAATCTATCCCATCTGTGATTAACGTGTCAGTATGCTGTGTATGAGTTATTATATATGATGCTTTTAAATTTTTACTTATGTATTAAAATGTCTTCATTCTCTTAAAACACTGATATACCAATTTATATCCTATTCTGTGACCAAAACAGAAAACTTTTCAAAATTCGGTTTTTCTTTCATTTATTTTTTATATGTTGTTGTTACTATACGATGTCATCTAGTCCAGTATACCCACATTCAGATTCTCAAACTGTAAGAAAAGGAAGGGGTACTTTGTTAATAGTCATTTAATATGCTGTGGCTATGAACTAATGCTAATTTTAACATTAGCATGCTGACTATGTTTTTACCAGTAATTTTGCCATAGTTAACTGGGATATTATGGTAGTTTTTAACGGCAGGTGGCAGAGCAGAACACAGATGATCTGTCTTGAGAATCATCATTTTATAATCTCTTTCCTCTAGACAATCTCTTTGTGTTGGTTAGTGACTGCTCTAGTTTTATAATGAAACGTCTCTCTAATTTTCCTTCATATGCAGAAACTACAAACAATATTCAAAACTTATATGTATTCCACTTATCAGATGATTATTACATTATGTGGAGATCTTTGGGAGCTCTAGTGTCGTCATTCATAGGGAGTCGCTCTGGTAATCCATGCTTCTCTGACAATTCATAAACTGATTTACAAAAGTCAATAACCTATAATTCAGTTCTGTAAAGTTGTTTATTATTTTATTTGTTCCATGTATTACTACTTTGATTTCATAACTTTTGTCCTTATATTACTGGTATGCATTTCCATTTAATACCCCTATTTAGGATAAGAGAGCTCTGGTGGCTAATGATAAGGAGCTGCACTAACAACCCAGTGGCACACAGTTCAAATCCACTAGCTGATCTGTGAGAGAAAGATGGGTAGTCTCTCTTGTGCAATTTACTGCTTCTGAAAACCCACTGGAGGGTCAGATATGAGTCCGTTCTGACTCAAAAGCAAACAACAACATTTAGAATAAAGAGGAACTTTGGAGAGTAGCAACTCATGCATCAGATATTTTGTTATACTTAATCAAAAGGAACAGTGAAGGTTAGAAACCTCCTTGCTTAATACTGCTTTCAGAACTTGGCTATAACATTTATTGTCACTCCAGTGATTAAGAGACTAAGAAAATATTTCATATAGTCAGGATAACTAAACCAATGTTTTTTATTTTTTGTCTTTTTAAAAACAAACATGACTTCTGTCCATATTGCATTGTAGAATCTTCATAAAATTTGCTTAAACAAACTTAATTGATGCTTCCAGATTTTATGTGAGTACTTTGGCTATACTTGGATTTGAATTTTCCTAATGACTAAGGTTCTTAACAATTATTTTTTAAAAAAAGGAAGAAAATCTATACTGTTTTCAGGAAGTTATATTTCATCTAGCTATATTTATGCTAAGTTTGTGAGATTGTTCTATACAAATATGAAAACTGTATATAAGTAAATTTCCAAAAAGTAGCATCATGTATATTTTAGAAAAATATTTGGTAACTTGTGGCACTTTGGTAAAGGAATGTGCAATTATAAAGGTTTATACCATTTTCATTTCCTTTTAAATTCCTTGGAAATTACCCTTACTAGGCTTTAGATTTAAAACCAAACCCGAAGGCTAGCACTTTTTTCTACCATTAATTCCCATGCTTGCTCTCCCACCCACTTCCCCTTTTACCTAGTTAAATGATACATTTAAATTAAACTGTTCTTTGCCGTGAATTTAAGCTTTCCTTCTTGACCTGAACCTCAAAAAGCTTTATTTGAAGACATATTTTTCATTAATCCACTGGTATTCAGAAAAGCATTTTAGTTGTTATAACCAGTTAATATACATGACATTAGCAATTTTCTGATAAAGTATCTGTAAATCCCTGAAAAAATCATTTTCAGGCATTTCAGTTAAATTGTATTATGGTCAATTGAATAGTTAATATCCATACAATCATGATTCATCCTAATATTTAAAGCTGCCATGGTAGTCAAGCACACAATGGTGCTTGAACATACCCATATCCCCCAAAGAGAATGGCAAGATTTATATAAAGTAGAACTTTATATGATTATGGCTGTTATGGCTTCTAGGATACCAGTATTTTACTGTGATACATCCATGGATAGAAGCAGCAAAATAAAAACGAATATAAATGCTTTAACATAAAAATGTTGCAATCAATATAGATTATGCATAAACTATTGCAATAAAACATATTTATTGTGCCTGTATCTGAAGATTTACTTTAGATTTTCTCTGCCTCTCACTTAAAGCTGCACAAAATAATTCAAATGTGAAGACAACAGAATATATGAGTGAATTAAATGGTGACTATGTGATTGGTTGCCAAAAGATTAGTTACTATGTTGAATTTTTTGAGGGGCTTTGGATATTGTATATTATGACATGAATTGTTCATAAACAACATGTATTTCTTGTGTACAAATCACAGCATTTAGAAATTACACATCCTTTCCTTTTCACACAGAGTGAATTTGGAAGTTGAAATTCAATTATAGCATTGTCAGCTACTGATTTAAAAGTACATAATATGGATTGAAAGATTAAATAAGATCTACAAAGGATACTAGTTAGTAATAGTAACCCATATACTATTAAACTGTAGATGATGTTGAGTTGATTACAAAGCCTTAAAATATTTTAGTGAAATATTAATTACCTGGTAAAGAAGGCACTTTATTACCTTAAACTAGAACTTTGTACGTAGAATTTGTCTAAAATTCCCTCAGATATTCTTTATCCTTTTATAAAATTTACCCTCCTTAGGTTTTTTTCCTTAAACCTCTTGTAGCAAAATGTAACAATTCACACTATTTTAACAGAAAATTATATACATAGCAAACAATAAACAATACAGAACTCATATTAGGATAACAAAAACATGTGTAATAATAGTAGTACTATAAATATTGTACAATCATTTGAAGCTTAAAAAATGTCGAGAAAATTTACCGTTTATGATGTAAACAATTTTTAGTCAATTTTTTTATGTTATTTTTAATTTCACCTTGTCTTGAAATGTTGATCAAACATAAAGGCAATCAAAATTATTAATCTGGCCCATCGTGAATCAATTTTGATTTAATTCAGATTTTTAAATGTAAGCCTAAAACATTAAGAAGTCTATTTTCTTCTGTGGTTAAGTCAGCCATACCCAGTCAATTATGAAGTTTAAACGAATACTGTGTATGTGCTGGTATGTATATCTGTTTCTTCATCATAAAATTAGTAATTGAAATATACATTTGATTAAGCAGAAAAAATATAGGATATGTTTTTCTTAGCAAATTTTGGCTTCAACATTTTCAAATGAACATTTATTACTCTTTCTAACATTTATAGGATGCACTGACTTTTATCCAAGAATGTTTTTCAACAGAAGAACATTTCACAATGAGCAAACGTTTTTCTTGTTTGTTTGTTTGTTTGGGGGTAGTTCTTAAAAAAAGAAAAAATATATAATTTAGCATATTCTCTTTCATTCCTAATGGTGAGCCTTTTTCTCTCACTCATTCTAAATTCTTTACTAAAATGTAAATGCAGCTTCATAGACACAATCGTCATTACATAAAGTAGAAGAGTCATGTTTATCAGAAGTCTCTCTATATCATACAGAGACTAAAGACATTCCATGTCAATTCTTTGGTTTGTTTCTTTGTTTTCTTTTAAAAGTGACATATATTAACCCAAAGGTGTGTTATTGTCATGGCATGAACAATCTTAAATGTAGATCTATCGAGTATTTTGTGATGCTGAGTAACAGACTTTTCTCAAATCTCTGTGATGCTGAATATTTTCCTTAGAAAGTTTTGTTCAATGTTAGATTGTTGTTCTGAAAGATGTTGGTCCTAGTGGGGTTTTTAAAAATCGGGGAAAACAAATAGACGCATGTATTACAAGTATAGAAATGGTGAACTAATTGTAAACTTACCGTATAGTACTGACTCTATTTTCAAAAAAGGTTTTGCTGTTAAATATATATATATATAAAACATAAAATTGCTGCTGTACTGTAATTGAGTACTTTTTCCTAAAGGACCCTGTTATCACTATTCCAGAATTAGAAGTTGGGCAGATACATGATTGATTCATGTGTCTGCATAGATGCTTCAAGGTATATTCCTCTCTTGGTGAGTAAAAAACATTTTTCCTTTGGCATCAATGCATTGAGATCTGAATATACCTGTATCTATTTATTTTTATTGTTCATTTCTTATACAGTATCTTCTAATATGCCAAAATTGGGCTAGATACAACTTAAAATTGAGGGTTTGTTACATGCTTTCTAACAGAAAGGTTTTCAACTATGTTAATCATGGGTTTGTGCGGTGAAAATAGTAAAACTCCCTTTAAAATTTCATATTTGCTAAATTTAAATTAATATTTTTTCTTTAGCTCACAATTTACCCTAAATCCAGAGAGAATATCAACCCTTTTCACTGTTGTCAAATCAAGCATAAGGAACAGCCCTATGACACTACAAACACAGTTGAGGAATCAGGAATAAGTCTTATGTCACACTCCAGAATAAAGACATTCGGTGAAAGAATTGAACCGAAGTTCATCATGAATGCAAGGCTTCTGTACTTGACATTCCTCCACGGAAGGGAAGACAAGTATCAACGCCATTGGCATCCTTTTCAAACTGATCTTATGTGGAATACCTTCCACCACACTGGAGTACTTCTTGACTCTTATCAGGTTTTTGTTTTCTTTTTAAATTCATCAATCCTTTCCATTTTCAAACTGCCATTTGTCTGCATTGAGATAGAGTAACAAAGATTTGAAAATTCTTTCTTAAGAGATCATGTAACTATATAACTCTGAACTTAAAAATTATGAGGTGGTGGAGAATTTCAACCCACTGCCTCTTACAAGAAACACTTTTTTAAATCTGTAACTGCTTTAGTGTTAACAGGGTACGAGGTGGTTTTCGTCCTGTATTGTATTTAAAAGGTTTTCATTGATTGGTGATTGTATTGTACTGTATGAAAACAAATCATAAATTGCCTTGTATTGTTTATATTAGACCATACCATGTACTATTTCAGTTTTCATGTTCCAAGTCTTTCAATGATGCATGTTAACAGTTAGGTCCTAAAATTTTGTGGTGCTAATTCTTCCATACCCAATGGTGCTTTTGTGGATGCTAACTGCATACATGCTGAACAAAGCTTGAAGCTTAAAATTTTCCTCCCATCCTCTGTTTATATGAAGTAAAATAAAATAACTTGAATTTGTCTCAAAGTACCACTGACAATCTAATAAACTGGTTTATATGTGTGATTACTGTGGATTTTCAATCATTTTTCAGAAAGCAGTTCAGTTCCAGTGGGCCCTTGTATATTATGTATTTATTTAATTATTTCATTTGGGCCCCCAAATTTATGGTATCCATAGGAATTTAAATCCAGATAACCTGGCTTCTAAAATCAAGCTTATTTATATGGGATATATAAAAACTAGGCCTATAAGATATGGAAATAATTACATTTAAAAGACAGCAAATATGTCATTGTAGTGTTTTTGTGCTGTTTTATTCTTTTACTAACAAAGCTGTGTCATAAGATTGAGCCAGAAGTTAAATTTGCATGGAAGCAAGTAAGCCTTCAAAAACCTTTATTACTTAAATGCATTGAAAGACCCATTCTTGTACCCTGATAACTAAGAATAAATTCCAGTCCATATATGTGAAAATAGTAACCAAAAAATTTAAGCGGGAATATTTTGGGAGACGCTGACATATAAAAATGGCTCAATGGAAAAACTCATTCAGTAATTTTCTTCCTTGGATTTTTAACTTAAGCATCTGTACTGAGAATCATGACATTAGGACAAGTGAAGTTGCTGTCGTCCTGGGGCATAGGTCTATTTTTCTCACACCAGAGATAAAGTTAGTATTGAGATGATATGCAGATGTGTGTTCCAACCTTGATTATTTTGTCTGATCATGAGTAACTTTAATTTTTTTAAAAATATTCAAACTCACATTTATTAAAGCTCATTGGAATAGCTAATACTGATCAGACTGATAAATCCAATCTAGTTTGTATCTGAAATGACCTTTCCAAATGCTTAGAACTCTATTGAATAAAAAGAGTATAAGCACAGTGATTGTCTCAAATAGTTCTTAAATATTGTCTAGATTCTGACATCAAATTATGATATGATGAGAAAAGAGCTAATGAGAACACTTGGTTGGATTCTTTGTGACACTCCTGAATAAATGCAAAATTTCCTGACAGCCTTTCCCAGAAAATGGAGACCGTAAGTGGTGCAAACAGTTAATGCTAACTGAAAGGTTGGAGGTTCAAGTCCATTCAGAGGTACCTTTGAAGAAAGTACTTGGAAAAAGTTTTAGCCATTGAAACCCTGTGGAGCACATGGTGTCATCTTGAGTCAAGAGTCACCTTAATAGCAACTGGTTTACTGGTTTCCCTAAAGATATTTCTACGTATGTTTCTGTAACTACTTTTACAGCATTCCATTTTGTGAAAACTGGTCAATAATAAAGATGCTACAAAATAATTCCAGATTTTCTTTGTGAGTAAAAGTCTATGTATATTTTAGAAGAACTTCATTCCTGTGATAATGTCTCATTTATTGGAAGAGAAATTAACTCTAATTTTATGAAAGGATGATAGAATAAATAACTTGCTTTTTGAAAAAAATTTTTATTCTACTGATAATTTAAAATTTTATTTTCACAGTCAACCAGACATGTATTATTGTTCATCACAATATTTTTCCCACCTGAAAACTTATTTTCACAAAATTGTTTCTTATACAGCCCTAAATAAAGTGAATGCACTTTGAAAATGTGATTCATTTGTCAAAATGTAATCTCTCATTTCCGTGAAATCTTCACTTAAGTTTTGACAAAGTTAACAATTATGTCTGTCTTCATAGTTTTATCAGTATTATTTTGACCACGTGCCCTTTCTTTCCATAGAACAATAATTTCCAACAACTTATTATATGTTCATGGTATCCTCTGTCTTTGAATAATAGCAGTTCTCAAAGGTATTCAGATATTCTCCATTGAGGACCATCTTTTAAAATAAAATGTATGTGCCCTGGAAGCTTAACCTCACCCATCTTAGGGAACTAATTCTTACTGGAAGTTTGAAAATGGCTAATAATAATAATAATAATGTCATTTCTCAAAAAAGAGACAGTCTATATAATTTCTACTTTGTCTTCATTCATTCTTGTTAAAAATATTGAAATAGGTGAATCCACACTTAAGTTAAAGTTATGTTTATTACCTCCCTTTTTATCCCTGGGGAATGAGAAATCTCTTGGAAAATAGCTATGAAGTAATACAAGTCACACACAAAAAAACAAATAAGTGATAGTCCATAAGCCTGAATAAGTCAGTAACTTCAATTAGCTCAGCACTACATTCCCAAATTAGCATTTTTTATGCTTTGAATAGTGAATAAAGCATATTCTTGCAAAACATAATGTTTGCTATCATAAAAGACCTGATGAAAGACTGGCTTATGAATATGAAAAAGGACTCCATGGGTTGGTCTTCAGTTTTGTGTATTTAGAAACTAGGGGTTTTTAGTGTATTCATAAGAGCTTCCTTTTATATCGGTTATAAAACACCCTCAGCATCAGATGTACAATGGAGAAACCAATTAAACTATAACATAAAAGAAGTGTTACTCATAGATACTATAATTAAAAGGAAATCTTACATAAAAAGTGGATGCTGAGGTTTTTCACAATTTATAAAACTATTACTATGAGCATGGATTATTTTTAAAATATATTTATAAGAAAGTAATAAATGTTAGGCAGATTAGTATACCTATATCAATGTTTCTGCACATTTCGGTAAGGAAGCCTGCTTCTAAAACTTGAATGTCAGAATGTTATTTAGCAAGTATAAAATCAGATAAATGGACATGAGCAATAGTAACGAATAACATCATGTCATGATGGACTTTATGATGGAGACATATGCACCAACAAAACAGGAATAATTACTTCAGCTCATCAGAGTATAGTCATCCCAAGTCAGAAATAAATACTACTGACAATTCCACATACTTTGAATCTTTTTTTTTTATTTCCTTGACTCACCATCTTTCAATGAGAAAATACTATTGATTTTCCCCCCATTATTCACATATTTTACATTGTTGTTCTTGTTGTTATGTGCCACCAAGTCACCTGTGACTCCTAATGACCCTATGTACAATAGCTCTGAACCCTGCCCTACCCTGAGCTAGTCTTACTGTCTCCGACACACCTACCCCCATTATCTCTTTTACTGCATCAATCCATCTCATCCAGGGTCTTCCTCTCCTGCACTGTTCCTCCACCCTTCCAAGCATGATAACCCTATCCAAGGACTTGTCTCACCTGGCCATGTGCCCAAAGTATGTGAGATGAAGCTTCAAAATCCTTACCTCCAAGGAGAAACTTGATTTCACCCTCTCCAAGACAGACCTGTTTCTTCTCTTGGCGGTCCATGGTATATAGGATATTCTTCTCTAGCACTACAACTCAAAGGTATCAGTTGTTCTTCTGTCATCCCTAGTTATTGTCTGGCTGGATTAGGTACACCTTAGTCTCTAGGCTGACATCATTGCTCTTTAGCACTTTGGAGAAGTCCCTGGCAGCACCGTTCCTCAGTGCAATTCATCTTTTGATTTCCTGACAGCTGGTACCAGGAGTATTGACTGTGGAGCCAAGCAAGCTGAAATTGTTAACAACCTTAAACTCTTCTCCGTTTATTGTGATGCTGCCCATCGGCTCAGTGGTGAGAATCTTTGATTTTTTTGATGTTGAGCTTCATTTATATTGAAGACCACAATCCTTGACCATCTGCAGCAAATGCTTCAGGTCCTCCTCATTTTTAGCAAGCCAGTTTGTGCCATGTGCATAACACAGGTGGTTGATAAGTCTATCTCCAGTCCTGATCTTAAGCTTAGTATCACATGGTCACAGGGTTTCTTGGAGTCATACTTGACTCAGCAGTCCCTAACAACCACAACAGTATCACACTAGGCTCCTTAATGAGCTAATGACATTTTCTAATTATCACTTCGAGACATCTGGTGGCCTAATGGTAAAGAATTGCACTGCCAACCCAAAGGCACACAGTCCAAATCCACCAGCTGCTGCACAGCAGAAAGGTGACAGTCTCCTCAGATGTTGTTTACAGTGTCCTAAAATCTACGGGAAGATCAGCTATAAGTTGGCTCCAAACCAAACCAATGGTGGTGACAACATTTATCAGTTAATATTACGTTATTATAGATATCATATAGGGAGTTCCAGTGACGTAGTCTGTAGGGAGTTGCACTGCTAGCCCAAAAGTCACACCTCTCTGATGGTTCCAAATCCATCAGCAGCTTCAGGGGAGGGAAATAGACATTACTATTCTGTGTTATTTACAGCCTTGGAAACTCATTGAGGGTCAGCTGTGAGTTGACTTTGATTCAACAGCAAGGGGCTTGAGTTGGATATATAATCGCTATGTAAAATACATGTCCTGTATATATCAATATAA
>NW_006399781.1:17001800-17024485 GCF_000299155.1 Elephantulus edwardii
ATAATTATTTAAAACATTTCACATACAATACCTTTTTGGTCATGAACCTCCTTAAGACTGCTAACAAGTCAACTTAGAAATAGCAGGAATTAAAGATAAAGATCCCTTTTCTATGCTTCTTGGCAAACCAGGCCGATAGATCATGTCACTCATTGCTATGAATCAAAAGCAGATTCAAAATTTTTCTCAACTCGGTACCCAAAGAAGCTACTAGAAAGTGACTAAATGTTGCATACGAGATTGGCATCATCTCCCTCAGCTTTAAACACTGGTGAGCATATATTGCAGGTGTTTGTGTTAATCTGGGTACTCCAAGACATGAAAGCCAAAAGAAGATTAGGTGTGTATGAGACTCCTTAGAAGCAATGACAACAAAATAAAATTAAAGACCTGAAAATAGCCTAGGCAACAACTGTTACTTGTAATGCCCTGTGATCCTTCCTGTATCTCTTGAGAAAGATGTGTCCCATTGCATAGAGGAACAGGACCTCCAACTCTGCTGAGACCAGAGTATCAGAGACAGGAATCGCAAAATCTCCTAGTGGATCTTTGGAAATTATGGTTAATAGTCTTGCTTCCACTTGTTGGTTTCCAGATTCATATTCTTCCTGTTGAGAACATAGCACTATGTAGAGGTCTCTGATTTAATGCATATACTACATCTTAAAAGATGCTTTCAGAATGTGGCATCAAAACTTTTTGTTCTTCACTGTGTCTTTACAAAGTTGTTTTAGCATTCTCTGAGGCTAGCTTCTTCTGAGTGCTAGGCTAATAATAGATTTACTCCTAAATCTCTTCCTGCATTTGTGAGATGAGCCCTCTAGTAATATGCCCCTATTTTTGCTACCATGACTATGTGTGCATCCTGCCAATTCTGAGGTAGCTAATGATAGAGTAATGTCAGTTGGCCAAACCATTATGGTTAGATGGTTGTTTAATACCTTTTATCATGATGGATACTTGCTAGCAGACATCAGTGCATGATATAAAACTCTTCACAGTTCATGCCTATGCTCACTTCTATCTACATGCCTCTCTACTTCTTTGTCCTGATCTCTTAGTCTTTTTTTCTTTCCAGCCCATGATCAGATAACTAAGCCACTGACCGCTACCCAGGAACTAACTATTTTCACCCTTGGCCACATAATCGTCTGAAAAAAGTGGATGGCCAGGTGCACTGCATGTAGCTCTGCTCAGCAGAAAGATTTTTGCTTCTTCACTGTCTTTTCACACCACTCCAACATGTAACTTGCAATGTAGATTCCTCATCTTGTGCTCATGGACCACATTGCCCCCTACGTAAAAACTAAGATGAAGTATTTTCTTCCTCTTTTAGCTAATTATATAGAACCCCCATATGTTCTTAGGTATAATGAGAGAGGGATACATGGGTAATTACTGTGGGCCACAAAGGTGTTTGGACAAACAGCTTCTGCATTGTACACATGTTCTTTGATTCTAATCAAACTTGGTCTTGGATGTACAATTTCATTTTATGAAGTGCTACCAATGAGGCCATTCAACTTTAGGACGTGGTGAGTTCAGCAGAACTCAGATTATAATAAGCAGTTCTGAACTCGTGGTTCAGAACCATCATCTTTGCTAGGACCAGCAGTACACCAAAAGCCCTTTCACTAAAGGTGTATGTTTTTCTGCTGTGGATGACACTGTATTATTACAGAATGTCAGGTTCCTGCATTGTAATTCTCCCTCTTGCATTCACTATAGCTCCACCTTTTCTCATTACTAGTATTTCCAAAAACCATAAGGTCTGAAACAAGAAGCAAAGATGCTCTCACTGCCTGGAAATATGTAAGAACTCGTTTCTGCCTTAAGCACTAGTCAAAACTAGTTTTCTGTGACAAAACCTATGAGCCAGAGTGATAGTCTTATCTATGGAACTGTTGTCTCTCAGTCCCAAAGATACCAGATTCTGAGCTTCCTTTGTGTGATAGGAATGCAAGAAACAACAATTTGTTCTTTCACTTAAGATATTCTAGCATACCTCTAACCCTTGGGCCTACTACCCAACCCTACTCTGCTCAGGTCTCTATTTTCTCCATTTGTTATTGTTATGTGCCATTGAGTCCACTATAATGCATAGTGACCTTGTGAACCCTGCTTTGCCCTAGCCAATCTCACTGTCTCTGACATACCTACTCTCATTACCTTAATTATTATGCCAACCATTTTCATCCAGGATCTTTCTCTCCTGCACTGTCCCTCCACCATTCCAAGTGTGGCATCCTTTTCCAAGGACTGGTCCCTCCTAGCTACATGCCCAAAGAATGTAACACAGAGTTTCAAAATCCTTGCCTCCAAGAGGAGCCTAGTTCCACTTTCTCCAGGACAGACCTTTTCTCTTGGCATTCCATGGTTTGTTCAATACTCTTCTCCAGCACCACAACTCAAAAGCATCAGTTATTCTTCTGTCATCTTTGATCATTGTCCAGCTCTCTGGTGCATTGCAAGTAATTGCAAAGTTCATTGATATGACTTGTCCTGAAAGTTTATCTCCCACTTTTTGACGTTCCTACTTCCCTCAACCTCTTTATTCCTTTCCTTGATCATGAACAGTGCTGCTTACATTGCAGCCTGGACCTGTTACAGAACTCTTTCTGTTGAAGGCAACTCTGAAAACACAATTTTACTGAGGGTTGGTCATCAGTTTTTTCAGATTTCAAAGAACCACCTGCAGGAGCCCTATTGCGATGTGTATGACTTATTCAGCTGCCAGCCAAAACGTCAGTCATTGAAATCTACCTGAGCTTTATGGGAGAAAATGAGCAGTCTCCTCCTCTTAGGATTGATATCCTTGGAGACCCAGTGGGGTTAGAACCAACTCAATGACAGTGGTTTAGGTTTTGGTTTTCAGAACCACACTAGGAGCACATCTACCCAATTTTCTGGAGTTCTTGTCATAATGTTAAGTCTCAGGTCTTGAGAAAGTTCAATTCTAGCTCCCTTGATCACTTTCAAAATTAAGTGTAAAGGGTACTCTTTTGATTCTTTTGGATGCATCATAGTTGCCAGTACATGCAACATTTCTGGTATATAAGGTCTTTCCTTAATCATCCTCAGCATGTCTTCTGGCAGATTATTCTGGGGTTTACCCTTAGCTCGGAGAGAACATAGACAAAGCTCTTATGGGAAGCACAAAATACTTTATGGAGAGACCTCTGTAGCATTTTCAAGCATGAAAGAAGTGTGAGTTCATGCCAGGGAAGGGTAAGCCGCTTCTGCAGAGACAATATACTCAGGGATTTATCTACAGAACCTCATTCTAATTTTCACAGATTAAATATAGCATCCTTGATTGAAGATTTGAACATGTAGGGATCTCTGTAATTGTATTTGATCTTCAGCCTACTGGACCTCATCTGCTCCTCCGCTGCAGGACAGGAGCCTTTATGTAAGCTATCAAGGAGACTTTCCTGCTCTCACATTTGATTTTTCAGTCTGTTAATCACTGTACCGGGGGCCTCTTCTTTACTCTTCTGCTGGTCTCAGTGCACCTTGGCAGTCATCAGCCAATTCTGCTGTCTGAGAATTTTGTTCTCTCTTTAGCTTTCAAGTGACTGAATCCTCACATTTGCAACAACATTTCCTTCCACCAGAACATTCTCCTAAATCACCATCAATAAAATCTTTAGCAACTGAGCTGTCATCTCACACCACAGACTACACAGGACCCACCTGTCCACCAGGTTGACATCCTCCTTATCCACAAAATGGTAAGTAAATCAGTTCCAAATAACATATTTGTACCTGTTTTCTTGAATCACTGGTGGTAATGCTTGTGCTAGAGCTCTGGGATGCAAAATGTAAGATAATGTTAAATGTGCAGGAGATGTAATGGGAGAAAGCAAGGGGAGAAAAAATAGGAAGGAGGTGATGGAGGCTGGCAGAACCATCAGCCTATGATGCAGATCTGATCCTTGTGATGGAGAAAGGGAATGCCTTTGGCTGCAATTTTGTTCCAAGGAAGTTTTGTCAAGGCCAGTGCAATGATTCCTCAAGCTAAATGTGCCATTTAGAGGAGCCTTCTGTCTTCCACTCCCCAACAAGAAATCCCATGCTTCTTGTTATTACGAGTCAGACTTCACTGTTAAAGGAAATGTTGTCAAAATGCTTAGTAAATTAGAAACTATCCAGGGGAAGTGCGCCTCTGATAGGAATACAATGATATAATTGACCTTGGTATGAGCTTACAATGTTGGAAGAAGGAGGGGAATCCACTTCCTAAACAACATGCCTCTGGAAAATCTATGAACTTGGAGAATAGAAAGGCGTCTGGTCTTTTGTTCATTGGGTCACTATGAGTCCTGCTCCTGCTCCACTCGAGAACCAACAACAACATGAATACAATGATTGAGTACAGAAGTTGGTTCCTTTAATTAATCATCCTTTCTGCAGCTGGAAATCTGAAAGGTATATTTCCATGTATTTGCATTGCTGCCATACCATCACAAAAAACTATTCTCAGACATTGCTGAGATGTTTATGCTTATTTTGTCCTATTTGGGACTGAGATGATTTCTACCTTTACTCTCAAAATTGGGGGAGAAGGGTTACTCTAATTGGAATATACATAATAAACTTGAAAGTAATATTAATTTACTAACAAGTACTCTTAAGATCAATTTTCAGTTTTCTACTATAAAGCAATGGAATTTTTAAAATATTTCTTTAAATAAACAATTCGTTTTTTATCATAAGTTCTATATACAGGAAAAAAATTATTCTTTTTTTACAAAAAGTAACAATACAGTGATTTCTACTTGATTCAAAGATAATTTTTAAAATGTTTTCTATAATTTAATAACATAAGCCATAACATAAGGCTTCTTGAGGTGCCTTAAGTGGGGGTAGGCAGAGCAGACATGCCAGATGAACTGGGCTCTCTGGCCCAGAATTTGCCAGCATTTGGGCATACCAGAATGGTAAAATACTGAACAGCCAAGCCAAAAGTGGGTGACACTTTATCTGCAGCCCTTGGTCCTATTTGTCATTATTTTTGTTCTAACATTCTTCTAGGTCGTATAGCACTGATGTGTCCACTTGCTGTACAGCAGTGACTTGTCACTGTGAAGCTGAACACTGTGACACTGATGTGTCAAATGTGATAACGGTTACCCATGGTAGACAGTGTTTGGTGGCGCTCCCCGGTTGAAACAAGCTTGGAAGCAGGAGTGGTATCCACTTCCGAAATAGCTTGCCTCCGGAAACCCTATGAACCTGGAGAGAGGATGAAAGTCACCCAAGTGTTGAGGGCTTTCCTTCATAGGGTCGCTATGAGTCACCTACGACTCAACAGCACTTAACAACAACAACAACAAAGCCAAAAATGTGTCTTTTCTCAATAAATAGTGATTTGACCTAGTCATGAAAAGAAGATACACTTACTTCTTTTAAATCAAGTAGTACATAAATGTATCATTTATTAAATGATTCTCTATGGTTTCACTCTTCAGAGATGACTTGTGCTAACAGTTCATTGAACAGTCTTCCAAATTCATTGGCATGCATGTGTAAACATATGCATAAATTTTTAAACATATGCATGAATTTTTAAACAAAATTATATTTTACTGTACCTATCAGAGACCTCTCCAAGGTACTGAAGAGCAACAATGTCAGTCTGGAGACTTAAGGTGCACCTGATACAGGCTATCGTCTTTGCAATCACTTGCTGTGCATCAGCTGGACAACAACTAAAGATGAAAGAGAATTGATGCCTTTGAGCTGTGATGTTGGAGAAGAGTATTGACTATACCATGGACTGCTAAGAAAATGAACAGGTTTGTCTTGGAGAAAGTGAAACCAGGCTGCTTCTTGGAGGCAAGGATTCTGAAGCTTCGTCTGACATACTTTAGGCATGTTGCAAGGAGGGACCAGTCCTTAGGCGTGTTGCAAGAAGGGACCAAGGAGAGGAATGTGATGCTTGGGAGGTTGGAGGGACAAGGCAGGAGAGGAAGACGATGAGATGAGATGAGATGAGATGAGACGAGATGGATTGATTCAGTGACTGGGATAATGGGGGTAGGTGTGTCAGAGACAATGAGATTGGCACATGATTAGCAAAGGGTTTAGTCTTACGGCTGTTGTACATAAGGTCGCTATGAGTCGTAGGTGACTTGAGAGAACATAACAACAACATACCTATCATTTAGCAAGTTACTATAATAATATTGTATTTTTTTTACTTCTCATAGAATTTTTTATAATATTTCTTAAAATTAAAAAATATTTCTTAAAAATTGAGATGTTCCTCACATAACATAAAATGGATCATTTTAAAGTGTGCACATCAGTGGGTTTTTTAGCGTAACAATTATGTTATACATCCATGGCCACTAATTTCTGAACATTTAAATCCTCCTATGAAGAAACTCCATATCTATTAACAGTCCTAATTCTCTCCTCCAATTCCTGGCAAATCACTAATCCACTTTCCATTTTATATCTACTCTGGACATTTTACACAAATGGGGTAATCCAGTTTATATCCTTAGATGTCTTAATTCACAATGCATAATGTTTTCAAAGTTTATCCATGTAGCATATATCAGTACTTTATTTCTTTTTATGGCCAAATGATTTTCTCTTTCTATGGTTATACCACATCTTGTATATCCATTCATTTAGTAATAGACATTCGGGTTGTTTTAAGCTTTGAACATTTATGAAAAAAAGTTAATATGGACACTCATGTACTTATTTTTTTATTAACATGTTTCCAACTCTCTTGAGTATATACCTAGGGAATAAATTGCTGGATTATGTGTTAATCCTGTATTTGACTTTTGAAGAATCACTGTACTGTTTTCTGCAAGTGACTGCACCATTTTACATGCCCAGTGGTAAGCAAATTACTTTTTTATTCTTTAAACATATTGAGCATCCTTTTGCCTATAGAGATTAATAAAAATGTTTTTAATAACTGCTTGGTATTATATGACACATCAAAATTTATTTCATTAATAACTTAATAATATACATTGCTTTTTCCTTGGGGAATTTATTGTCATTTATTGTCTGCAATTTCAGTTAACGCTTTATTAACCATATTTTACACAAAATTATTTGTGTCAAAATAACTTAAATACTAAGATGCTTGACATCAAAAAATAGCTAAAATAGATTTGAAATTAGATCCCATTTTCTCTCTTCTTTTGCTTTCCTAGATCTTCCTAAATCTTGACTTACTTTACTAATCACTTTAAAAGCTGATTACTATACTATGTGATTTCATTGAATCATGTGAAATATTGCCTGCACAGAATATCCTTAGAAAGTTTTTGTTTAGACTTTTCTAAAACCTAAGTATAAAAAATGGCAGATACAAAAGGGTGAGTATTGAACTTGACTTTGTGATCATCTTATCCCCAATGGTTGAGTTTTTAAAATATCAACCAATTAGGATATTTGCTTAGAATTTCCTGAAATTTCATACAGATCCTTCTTCTCTCCCCTAACTTTGGAGTGCTTTGTAGATCTGCTCAGCACTTCACAACACAAATTGTCTATTCTATAAATAACACTTTCATTTTCAGTTTAACAGAGACTTGGTTCACTTTAAATTCCCACCAGCAGTTTTCCACATCCTCACTTTTAGTATGATTGAATCTTTTCCATTTTCCCTTGCCAATAGGTGTATAGGGATACCTCATTATGATTTAATTTTTGCTCTTTGAAATTTAATGTTAAAAGATGAGAAGATTTATTGCTTTAGTGACATATAGTTGGCATACAATGCATTGCAAGTGATTAAACTTTGATTATGCATACAGCCAGGACATATTTACTACAACCAAGATAATCAACTTACTCATCACCACAAAGTACCCTTCTCTCTCTAACACATTCTTACTCTCTTCCTTGTTCTCAGGCAACCATTGACTTGTTGTCATCAATAAAAATTAGTAAGTATTTTGTATAAATTGAGTCAAGTGCTGTGCATTCTTTTGGGAGGGAGACTGTTCTTGCTTTTTTCACTCAGCATAAACATTTTTAAATTCATCTCCATTGTGTATATCAATAGTTTCTTTCTTACTATTGCTAAAATATATTCCAATGTCTGTGTCTATAAAATTTTGTTAATTTATCTATTGATGGGCATATGCATTGTTTCTATTGTTTAGCTATTAAAAATAAAGCTACTTTGAAAAATTGTGTTCAATTCTTTTTATGTACATTTGCTTTCTCTTTGGAAAAATAGAGATTGGAATGATCCTAATACAAAGTAAGTATATATTTAACATTTTAAGAAGCTGGTAAACTATTTTACAAAGTGGATGTTCCACTTTAAATTCCCAACAGTAATTTTTCCCCATCCTCACCAACATTTGGTATGATTGAGTCTTTTCCATTTTCCCATGCCAGTAGATGTGTAGGGATACATCATTGTGGTTTGATTTGCATTTCTGTAATGACTAGGGAGCTCTGGAGCTTTGGGAGTTTGTAGCAAGTTGTAATGCTAACCTGAGGGCTACACATTTCTGGCTGTTTCAATTCACTAGTAGTGACTCCATGAGACAGATGAGCAGTCTCCTCTCCTTGTGATTTACAGCCTTGAAAACTACTGAATGGTGGTAATTCTGTGAGTGTGAATGGCTAATGAGAATGAGCATTTTTTGGAAGCTTTTGCTATCCAGCTATCTTCTTTGATGAAGTGTCAGATATTTGTACATTTTTATTTTCACATTTTTAATGATCAGGATTGCATTTCTGAAATTTTAATTTATAAATTAAAAGTCCTTCATACATAATATGCAAGTATTCTTTACTGTTCTGTAATTTATCTTTTCAGTCTTTCAGAACTATCTCAAAATAATGCACACTTTCTTTTGATGTGGTTTTTTTCCCCTTCTTTCCATGAGTTGTGCTTTGATTCCATATTTAGAAATTCGAAACCTAACTCAAGACCATAAATACTTTCTCCAATGATTTCTTTCAGAAATATTATTATTTCATTTTCTTTTGATGAATTTGCATTCATTTGTCTAGAGGATGTGGACAGAGTTCATTTTATTACATATGGAGATCCAACTGTTCCAGCATTTTTTGAAAAAAATCAGTTTTCCCATTGACCTACTCGCGCATGAAAGGCCCTTGGATGGCACAAACAGTCCGTGCTCAAATACTAACCAAAAGAATGTTTCAAACCCATTCAGCAATGCTGTGAAGAAATACCCGACAACCTGCTTCCATAAAGTTTACAGAGAGGGAAGTTCTACGGAGCAATTTGACCTTGTAACACATGCGGTCACCATGAATTGGAATTGTTTTAGTGGCAGAAGGTTCCGATTTTAGTTTTGCACCTTGGTTGAAATATCAATTATTCATTTCTTTGTAGGTCTATTTCTTATTCCCTGTTCAGTTTCACGATATATACTTCTCTCTCAGTGCCATAACACATTGGCTTAATTACTCTAATAAAACTTGAAATCAAGAAGAATTAAGTCTCCCAATTGCTAACTTTCTAAAATTTTTTTGGCTAATTTATGTCCTTTGCATTTCCAAATTAATTTAAGAATCAATGTATCCTTTTTCTTTAGTAAAGCCAGCCAGCATTTTGATACTGCATTAGATCAATTCATCAATTTGGAAAAAAATAATAATAGGATGGACTATTCTGACTCATGAGCATAATCTATATTATTAATTCTTAATTATAAATGAACATGTCTTAAATATATTTTTGCAAAGTTATCACAAAGCGTTTAATATTTTAAGGTTACAATAAATTATTTTTTATAGTTTCAATTCTTAATTTTTTTTGTTGCTAATCTATCAAAATGCAATTGATTTTTATATGCAAGATTTTATATTCTGGAAACTTTTATGTGCATATGCACATATGTCTGTATAATTGAAGTAGGCATAATTACCAGTCGGCAGAATTCCCTTAGCTTATTGGGTAAATTTTATCAAAGTTAGAAAGGGTACAGGTGGAAGTGTTTGAAACTATTCCAACCCTCAGCCAAGCTACTAAATAAAAAATAATACCATATCCCAAGGGACAACAAAGATTAACTCTACCCTTATAGACTCAGAGGGTGTAAGGATTACTGGTTCATATAATTAATTTATCTAAGGCCCTCTGTGAGGTGGATTGATTCAGTGACTCCGATAATCGGGATGGGAGTGTCAGAGACAGTGCGATTGGCACAGGACAGAGCAGAGTTTAGGGCTGTTGTACATAGGGTCGCTATGAGTCGCAAGTGACACAACGGCACATAACAACAACAACAACAATTCTCCAGTTTGGCTCATACAAAATTTAGATCTCATAAGATGTTAGTGGACTTCCTCTAACTCATCCCAATAATAATTCAAACTTAGCTTTGCCATCATATGTATTATCTTTGTTGGAGTATATTAACACTTCCTTCAGTACATCGTATGTGGCTAGAAAGCAGTCAGTGCATTCTTTTTCATCCCTATCAGTCAGATAAAACAGAACATGTGCATCCACTTGGACTAGATTACAGTATAATACTATTCTTTTGTTCGAGGGCTATTCTTATCCTCGGTCAAAATATGGTCATATGGGAACTGGTCTCTGAGCATTCTATGGAGTATCACATTGGCCCATTGTATCCAATCCAATGTTGTTTGTGCAAGAAGTGGCAAGTGTGCTCTGGGCTCTGGTGAGCACATATAATTCCAAATAAAGGAATAAATCCATCAAAAACTCAAGGATCCATGTATTCATAATTCTGTCTGCTAAGATTAGTATTGAGCCAATGTTGTCCTAAATGCTTGACCTGCTGTAGAAGTCCATGATTTCTGACATCAACAGCCACACCTACCTTTGTTCAGTTCTCGAGCTCCTTTTTATTCCTTGCTTTATCTGGAAGGGGTCCCAGAGACTCAGAAGTGTCAGGAGAATGGTTCATGTGTTTGTAGATATGCAGGCCAGTTTTGCAGAGACTATCCTTTGAAGGCAAACCTCCCAAGATACAAAGAGAGCTAGCAATAAGGTCCCATGAGCTTATATAAGTCTCTAGTAGGGTGAGACTTATATCCCATCTTAATCCTCCTCCCTAATACAATAAATCCTTTAGCACAAAAGAAAATTAGTCACTGGGTAGAAAAGACCTTTTGAATGATAAATCTCAGAAACCTAGAATAAACACTATCAGCAAAGATATAAAGGGTTCAATGCTCTGATATTTGATGCAATATCCTCTCTAAAAGAAGAGCAAATCAAAACATCTCACACTTCACATCACTAAAACAGAAATGCAGTACATGTTAGGCATCTTCAGGTTTTGTGGTTACGTTACCATCACTGGGGAAATGGGCTTGAGCATGTTGGAGATTGTAAAGATAGCACTAGATAGGCAAGGTCCCAATCTCTTGTTCATAAGGTTGTTATGAGTCATGACCAACTCGGTGGTACACAATGTTCACAGTATTCAAAGTGAGAAATACTGCTGTGACAAGTAATCTTTAATCTTCCATATTTGATTAGTAGAGAGCACATTAGGAGGTCCAGAATACAATACACACTACCTTGCCTGCTTCACTCAGTACGTTGTTAGAGGTATGTAGTAAGAGATACTCTGTAGTAAGAAAAAATCGCATGGATGTAATTGCAAACTTCAATATAAGATTCACAGTGTGTTCTGAGGCAATATCATATCATTCATTCACAGCAAACAATTATAAACCATTTGAAAATCAACTGCTGATGTACTATTTGGTTTGGTAGAGATAGAATAATTATAGATCATCAAGTGGCCATGCATCCTGAACGACTCATTTTGAACTGGGTTCTGTGAGACTCTCAATGTTATATGGTAGAGTGGTCTTAGCAGCATTACGATGTAATGTTGAAGACCTTGATCTGGAATTCGGAATTGTGTAAAATCAAGAACAAAGAGAGACAGTGAGCTATATTTGTCCCCAGGTGATCCAGTTCCCATGTCTTTCAGCACTGTCGCACCAGCACCTTCTCAGCTCACTCTTATCGCTACATAGAGAAGACCTGGGAACACCTCATAGATGGGGGGAAGGGCTTGGTTCATGGATGACTCAACCTAGTATGATAGATAAACACAAAATTACTATTTCTGAACTACAAACCCACTCAATGTTGGTTCTGAAGACTAATGATAAAAGGCAATCATTCCAAGGGGCAGCTGTTCTGGTGGTATACCTATTCATCCATTTCATGTGAAAGAAAAGTGGTCCAACATAAGAGTTTATAATCTTGAAGGTCAGGGCAAATTATTTGACTCCTTGTGTAAGACCTTGGAAGGAGCAAATTGCAAGATTCAAGACAAGGAGGTGTGAGGAAGAGGGCTGTGAACAGGCATGGGGAGTTAAGAAGTGTGATTTTTTTTTCCTGTTTCATGTTAATAATCACCACAAAATAGTAACCAAAGCAGAAGCCCTAAAAGTCAAATAGAATGACCAGTGTGCATTTCAAAGTGTTTCTCCTCCCTCCCAAAGGATTTGACATATCACAAGTACACATGGCCCTTCATCTGATAGTATTCAATATCTAACTGTGCATTTTCCCCCAAATTATAGAGCTGATATCAGCAGAATTTCCTTCTTTTCTATATATTCATTCATCAATTATTGTCACTGAGTGAGAACTGACCCATAACTGACCCTCTCTTGGGTTTCCAAGACTGTAAATCACATGGGAAGAGATTGCCCATCTTTCTCCCCAGGAGCCACTGCAGGATCCACCAGAGATGCATCGCCTTTGGATCAGGAGTGCAAACTCCTAAGGACTATGCCACCAGAGTTCCCATTGTTTTTCTTTGCTGTTGAGTCAGAACTAACTCATAACTAAACTTCCAGTGTGTTTTTAAAACTTGTAAATTGCATGGGAAGAGAATGTCCATCTTTCCCCCTTGGAGAGGCTGGTACATTCAACCTTCTTACCTTAGTTAACAGTATAGCTCTGAACTTAAGGGGCCACCAGAGCTCTCTACATATTGTTAATAGGTGTCATCGACTTGAGTATGACTCACGATCTGAACAACAGTATCAACTCTAGCCTGTCCTCCACCATTATCACACTTGAATCCATTGCTGCAATCACTGTGTTAATCCAATGTGTTGAGGGTCTCCTCATTTTCACTGGCCTTCAGCCTTTCCAAGTATAATGTTCTTATCCAAGGAATAACCTCTGCTAACACCATGTCCAGAGTATGGGGGGTGAAGCTTCACTATCCTTCCCTCTAAGGAGCACTCTGATTACTCTTTCTCAAAGGCATGTTTATTTGTTCTTTTCCAGCCCACGGGATATTCAACACTCTTCTTCAACATTATAACTCAAAGCCATCAATTCTTCCTCTATCATCCTTACACATTACCCAGACCTCAAATGCATAGCAGGTGATTAGACAGACCATGGCCTGAACCAGGTGCACCTTAATCTTTAAACTGATACCCTTGCTCTTCAGGACTCTGGAGAGATCCCTGACAGCAGATTTCTTCAGTGCTATACTCCTGATCTCCTGACTGACTACTGGACCGAAGTTGGTGATGGTGGATCCACGTTAGATGAAATTGCTGACAATTTCAATTTTTTTCTCCACTTTTAATGATTTTGGGTATTGTTCCAGTGGTGAGAATATTTGTTTTCTTGAGGTTGTGATGTAATCCATAGTGTAATCCAGAAATTTTTTCTGCAGACATAATCAATATGATTACTGTGTGTGTAGACCATCAGATGAAGTCCATATGTATAGTCAACTGTTTGTGTTTCTTATGAAAGGTATTTTAAATTAATAAATCATTGATTATACCAAAGTCTTTCATTATATCTCCAGCTTCATTTCTGTCACCCAGTCCATGTTTTCTGATTACTGATCCTTCTTCTCTGTTGCCAACTTTTGCATTCCAGTCACCCATTATTATTATTGCAACTTGGCTGCATATATGATTGATTTCCTACTGTAAAGTTGGTATAAATAAGGGGAGCTCTGGTGGCCTAGTGGCAAGAAGCTGCACTGCAATCCCAGAGGTACACGGTTCGAAACCACCAGATGCTCTGCCGGAGAAGGAGGCGCAATCTCCTCCTGTACCAGTCAGATCTGATTTGATGGTACACGCACACAAAATTAAAAAAAATAATAAATTTTAAAAAGTTGGTATAAATAATTTATTTCCTTCACTGTGGCTCTGGTTGTTGGTGCATATATTTGAATGATAGTGGTATTAACACTGTTTCTTGTAGGCATATGGAGAGTGTGTGTGTGTGTGTGTGTGGTATATATGTGTGTGTGTTTGTGTATACATTATATAAATAAACATTTGACTGTATAGGTAACAGTAAACTGGCTAACTCTGAGAAGAATGAGAATCCCAGAACACTTGATTGTGCTTATGCAAAACTTATACTTGGACCAGGAAGCAGTCATCAGAACAGAGTAAGGAAACACTGCATGGTTTAAAATCAGGAAGGGTGTATGCCAGAGATGAGTCCTATCTCCATACCTTTTAAACCTATATATGGAGTAGATCACCCGGGAGGCAGGGCTCTATGAGGAGGAATGTGGTATCAGGATTTGAGGAAGACTCATCATCAGCAACCTGCATTATGCAGATGACACAACCTTCTTTGCTGAAACTGAGGAGGATCTGGAGCATTTACTGCAGAGGGACAAGAACTACAGCCTTCAATATGGATTGAAGCTCAACATCAATCAGATGGATGGACTCAGTGACTGGAGTAATGACGGGTAAGTGTGTAAGAGACAATAAGGTTGGCTCAGGATAGAGCAGGGTTTAGAGCTGTTGTACACTGGGTTGCTATGAGTTGCAAGCAACTTGATGGCACATAACAATTTATATATATTGTTGCTATTGTTCAGTGCTATTGAGTCACAGGCGACTCAGCGACACTATGAATGAAAGTCCTTGACACTTAGGTGACTTTTCATCCTTTCTCCAGGACCATAGGGTTTCTGGAGGCAAGCTATTTAGGGAAATGTATGCCACTCCAGCGTCCAAGCTTGTTTCAACCAGGGAGCACCACCAAACACTGTCCACCATGGGTAACCATTATCGTATCTGACACATCAGTGTCACAGTGTTCAGCTTCACAGCAACCACAAGTTGCCCCTGTACGGCAAATGGACACACAGGGAGTTATACATAGATGATAGATAGATAGATAGATAGATAGATAGATAGATAGATAGATAGATAGATGTGTATATGTGTATATATGTATATATATATGTATTAAATATAGATGATAGATAGATGGATACATACATATATATAAATATGTGGAAAGATTTGCTGGAAAAGCCCAATGTCAGCTGTGAAACCTAGGCCAGAGGCTGATAGTGAAATAGATTACTCATATGCAAGTTAAAACTGAAGCTAAAGAAAATTAAATCAAATGTACAAGAACCAAAATTTGACCTTGAATCTATTCTACCTAAATTTAAAAATAATTTCAGAAACAGATTTGAGGGCTTGAACACTAATGAACGAAGACCAGATAAGCTTTGGGAGGAACTATTGAATGAAGAAGACCAGATGAGGTTTGGAAGGAAATCAAGAATAACATTCATAAAGAATGCAAAAGGTCATTGCCAAGCTAGAGGAGGAAGAAAAGACGGAAATGGATGTCAGTAGAGACTCTGGATATTGTACTGGACAGTCATGAAGCCAAAGCAGAGGGAAGGAATCAGGAAGTTAAGTAGTTAAACAGAAGATCAGGAAGACAAAGCAAAGTATTATAATGAAATGCAAAGAGCTGGAGTCAGAAAACCAAAAGGGCTGAACCTGCTTGGCATTCCTTAAGCTAAAGTAACTGAAGAACAAATTTAAGCCTTGAGTAACAATACTTAAGGATGTTATGGGAAAAATACTGGATGATCCAGGAAACAATAAAAGAAGATGAAAAGAATACACAGTCACTGTACCATAAAGAATTTGCTGACACGGAAGGATTTTATGAAACAGTATATGATCCAGAAGCAATGGTGATGAAGGAGGAATTCAAGCTGCTTTGAAGGAACTGGGGGGGAGGAAGCTCCAGAAATTTATGGAATACCAATTGATATATTTCAACAGACAGATGCTTCCCTGGATGTGCTCACCAGGTTGCTCCAGGAAATCTGGAGGAAACTATCTGGCCAACTGAGTGAAAGATCCATATTTATTCCCGTTCCAAAAAAAGGTGGCTCCACAGAGTGAAAATTATCAAGCAATATCACTGATATCATATGCAAGCAAGATCCTGCTGAAGATCATCCAGAAATGCTTGGGGTAGTACATCAACAGAGAACTAACAGAATGCTTGGGGTAGTACATCAAGAGAGAACTAATAGAAATCCAGGCTAGATTTAGAAGTTGTGGCACCAGAGACACTATTGTCAATATCAGATGGATTTGGTTGAAAGCAGAGAGTACCAGAGAAATGTCTATCTGTGTTTCATTGAGTATGCAAAGGTATTTGACTGTGTGGATTACAACAAATTGTGGCTAACTTGGAGAAGAATGGGAATCCCAGAACACTTGATTATACTTATGCAAAATCTACACTTAGACCAGGAGGCAGTCATCAGAACAGAGCAAGGGAACATTACACAGTTCAAAATCAGGACAGGTAAACATATGAGATACATCCTATTTTCATACCTTTGTAATCTTTCAATATAAGAAAGAGATCATTTGAAAGGCTGGACTTTATTTAGAGAAATGTGGCATCAGGTTTGGAGGAAGTTTCATCAATAACCTACATTATGCAATTGGCACAATTTTGCTTGCTGAAACTGAGGAGCAACTGATGCATTTGCAGCAGAAGGTCAAGGACAGTAATCTTCAATATAGATTGAAATTCAACATCAAAAAGACAAAGATTCTCACCCCTGGGTCAATTTGTAGCACCATGATAAATGGAGAAGTTACTTAGTTATTAACAGATTGTTTAAGCTTGCTTGGTTACACAATCAGCACTCTTGTCACTAACAGTCAAGAAATCAAAAGACAAATTGCACTGGGTAAATCTGCTTTCAGGGACTTCTTCAGAGTTTAAAGGAGCAATGATGTCAGTCTGGAAACTAAAGGGCACCTGATCCAGGCCATGATCTTCACAATTACTTGCTATGCATCAGAGAGCTGGACAATGACTAGGGATGATAGAAGAAGAGTTAATATCTTTGAGTTGTGGTACTTGAGAATTGAACATACCATGGACCGCCAGGAGAACAAACAAGTCTGTCCTAGAGAGGGTGAAACCAGGCTGCTCTTTGGATGTAAGCATTTTGAAGCTCCATCTCACACACTTGTAGCATGTGGCCAGGAGGGACTAATCCTTGGATAAAAGCATCATGCTTGGAAGGATGGAAGCACAGAGCAGGAGAGGAAGATTTAGGATGAGACGGGTTGACACAGTGACTGAGGCAATGGATATAGGTGTGTCTTAGGCAGTGAGACTGGCTCAGGATAAGGCAGGATTCGGGGTTATTGTACACAGGGTCGCTATGAGTCACAGGAAACTCAATAGCACATAACTTGTGTGTGTATGTGTGGGGTGTGTGTGTGTGTGTGTGTGTATATATATGAAAGTATATATTCACATTTACTTTTATATGCATAAATTTCTCTCAATGTATAGTCAAGCAGCAAATAATTATTACCTTAGGAGGTGAGGAACTATGTGAGAGATTAGCATCTTCTCTTTGCATCATGTCATATCAACCAAAAACTCAACTAAAAACAAGTTTGACCAAAAAGGAGAGTAAAAAAGGATTCACTTATAAGATTCAAACAAATATTTATTGTTTTTCCTTATTCTAAATTTTCTTTGCTAATTTCTGTGTTTACAGTAGTTTCCACAAAAGGCTTCAGTTATTTATCGTCAAGACTTTCGAACTTAATTTCAAGAAAACTCAGTTTATATAAGTGTTTTTTTCCCTTAACAACTTTCATTATCTATTTGCAAGAATATATTCCTTTTCTTCTTCTAAAAGCTGCTTTGTTGTGATGCATTCCCACTAATCTCCCACTACTGTGCACTTTTCAATTTGCATATTATCCTCCTTAATTTAGGTCAATGAAAGCTCAAGCTGCTGCTTCTTAGGATGTAAGTAAAGAAAGGAAGACTAGAAAGAACCATATACTATAACTTGTTTCTCTTTTTCTCCTCTTTGCATCTTGGCATTAGCTTTATTAAATAAAATATCTTTAGCATACAAAACAAGGCTCAGCACATAGCTGACATTCAATAAAAATTTATTGAGCTAAGTGAAAGTGGATGATGAATGGATTATTGAATGCAATTGAGTCAGAACAGTCTCATAACTGAACCTCTCTTGGAACACTCAACTGATCCAGAATCAGTGAGCTCATTTTTCAAGGCAACCTTACAGAAAATTCTACCACTGCAGAACAGACATTAATATGACAGCCTTTGTCTATTCTCAGCCCTCCTTCGAAGATGATTTGAACATCCACCACCCCTGGGGGGAAGAGCCTGCTTACCCACTATGGAGATATTTAATGAAATTATAGTGGTGGCTCTCTGTACGCTTTCTCTGAATTCTCTAATCTCTCTATCTTCCATTACTATTGCAGGTCAAAGCAATTTGCCATGATGTCTGTGCACTCAACACCTGTTTCAAATCAACATGAAGGCTGGGACTGTTAAGTTGGAAAGTGTCCTTGTCTCTCAGGACTCTCACTGCTTCTACAAACTCTTGATTTGTAGGTCTCAAAGCAGAAGAGTGAAAATTAAAAATTTCTTTGAGAGTTCTCATAGGAGACAGTGGAGTTTAAAAACACCAGCACCCACCAAACTCTTTGAACACTTCACATCCTTCGACCCATAATAAGAAAATGTAGGACATAATAAAGAGTAGATCATCTTCTTACACTTTATCTGCTACCCTTGCTCCAATAACGAAAGGGTTCAATACTGAAAATTACTAATTATAGTCTAGATCTTTTATATAATCAAATATTAATTATGTATTACCAAAAAAACCCCTTCAAATGGAATCCTACTTTCTCTTTAACAGAAAATAATCCCCTATTATGTGTGAAGAAACTGTTATCATTTATTTATCACATACTCACCATATGTTAGACACTGTGTTATTTTCTTTCACATACCTTATATTCTTTACTTTATCCCCCTTTCTGTGCATATATTCATTTACTGCACAACTGGTAGCAAGAAAAGAAATTTGCAATTATAATAAATAGATTCTCTGTCTTGACTCTTGACTTGCCTGAGCCCTCAACAATGAAGACAGAGAGAAAATGAAGGGTTAGTTTATGCTTTCCTACAGAAGGAACATTATTATCTAAACATAATTTCCTCATGTTGTAATTTCTGGTTTCTTTTAAATCTAGGAATTCATGCTTGATCTAAAGTTAGTTACACAGTTATTTAAATGCTTGTTAATTGTGAAGAAAAAAAATCACCCTCTATATATGATTTGAAATTGATGGCCACATTCCAACTTTTTGAGTAGTATAAATAGTAGCATGTTTCACTACTGAATAACTCAGTAAAATTATGTGATTTTGCTGTGTCAATGCTTAAAGTTGTACATACTTCTTGGCACAGATGTATTGAGATTTAAAACAACATAAAAGCAAAAGATAATTCACAATAGTAGACTGACATATAGGGATATTTTTATATTTTTATTAAGCTGCCATAAACATTTAAAGTCTATGACTTAGTAATTTGTAGAATGTCAACAGGAATTGTAAACATTAACATTACTATAGTCTAATTATAGAACTTTTTCAATCCTCCGTCAAGGTAACCCATAATCATTAGCTATAACAGTATTCCTCTCTCAATCATTTACTGGCCCTAAGCAAACACTTATCAACATATTAATTCTATGTATTCATACAAATTTCATTTAATACAAATGTAGTCAAGGCTCATCCATGATGTAGTCTACAAAGAAGAATTTGTTGGGTTTTTTTCATATTCAAAATACATAGAATTTATTAAACAATAAAATATTCTAGGATAACGACTGGAACAACACATCAACAGAGAACTTCCAGCAGTGCAGGGGGAGTTTAGAAGAGACTGTGGACTAGGGATGTTGTTACTAATGTTAAATGGATTATGGCTAAAAGCAGAGAGTACCAGAGGAATGTCTGTGTGGACCACATCAAACTACCTAACTCTGAGAAGAATGGGAATCCCATTACACTTGATCATGCTTATGCAAAATCTAAACTTGGAACAGGAGGCAGTCACCAGAAGAGAGCAAGGGAAATACTGCATGGTTCAAAATTAGGAAGGGTGTACGCCAGGGATGTGTCCTATCTCCATACCTTTTCCATTTATATGCAGAAAAGATTATCCAGAAGGTCAAGCTCTATGAGGAGAAGTGTGGCATGAGGATTGGAGGAAGACTCATCAACAATGTGAGTTATGCAGATGACACAATGATGCTTGCTGTAACTGAGGAGGATCTGAAGCACTTGTTGCTGAGAGTCGAGGACTGCAGCCTTCAATATGGATTGAAACACAATATCAAGAAAACAAAGATTCTCACCACTGGGCTGACTGGCAGCATCATGATTGATGGTGAAGAGATTGAGATTGTAAACAGCTTTCGTTGTCTTGACTCCACAATCAACACTTTTTGTACCAGCAGCCAGGAAATTAAAATATGTATTACACTGGGAAAGACTGCTGTCAGAGACCTCTCCAAAGTATTGAAGAGTAATAATATCACTCTGGAGACTAAGGTGTCCCTGATACAGGCTGTGGTCTTTGAATCTCTTGCTTTGCATCAGAAAGCTGGACAATAACTAGGGATGATAGAAGGAGAATTGATGCCTTTGAGCTGTGGTGTTGGAGAAGAGTAATGAATATACCATGGACTGCTAAGAGAACAAATAGGTTCGTCCTGGAGAGGGTTAAACCAGGTTGCTCTTTGGAGGCAAGGATTCTCAAGTTGCATCTGACGTACTTTGGACATGTTGCAAAGTGGGACCAGTCCTTGGAAAGGGATGTCTTACTTGGGAAGGTGGAGGGACAGTGCAGAAGAGGAAGACTCTCTATGAGATGGATTTATTCAGTGACTGGGGTAAAGGGGTTAGATGTGTCAGAAACAGTAAGATTGGCACAGGATAGAGCAGGGTTTAGGGCTGTTGTACATAGGGTCACTATGAGTCGCAGGCAACTCAACGGATAACAACAAGGTAAATATGTAGTTAATTGTATTCCAAAATACTTTATTTTGTGCTCTCTTCGGCAGCACATATACTAAAATTGGAACAATACAGAGAAGATTAGCATGGCCCCTGCGCAAGGATGACACGCAAATTCGTGAAGCGTTCCAAAATACTTTATTTTTATTATGCCTGGGTTGTTGTTAGGTGCTGTTGAGTCGACTGAGACTCATAGTATCCAATGAACAATAGATCTGAGCCCTGTGCCCACCTCACACATTTTAACCCATTGCAGCAATTACCATGGTCGAGGGACTTTGACACACTAGAATCCATTGCAGCAGTCACCATGGTCCAGAGAGGTTTCCTCTCCTTCACCAACCCTCCGCCTTTCAAAACATCATGTTGCTTTCCAAGAAATAGCCCCTCCTAGTGTCATACCCAAAGAATACAAGGTAAAGCTTTATCATTGTTGCCTCCAAAGAGAATTCTGGCTACACTTTCTCCAAGACATAATTGTTTGCTCTTGTGGCAGTTCATGAGATGTTCAATACTCTTCTCCAACATCACAGTTTAAAGGCATCAATTCTTCTGTCATCCTTATTCAAATACTGTCCAGATCTCAGCTGCATTGCAAATCATCAGAAAGACTATGGCCTGAATCAGATGCAATTCAGTTCTCAAACTGACATCATTACTCCTCAATGATTTGAAGAAACATCTAACTGCAGACTTTTCCAGTGCAATATGTCTTCTGATTTCCTGACTGCTGGTGACAAGCAAGGTTGTGTCATCTGCATAGCACAGATGATTGATTAGTCTTCCTCTGATCTTGACACCACATTCCTCTTCATAGATCCCAGCTTTTTAAATAATTTGCTCTGCATACAAAGTAAATAAGCACGGAGAGAAAAATACCACCCTGACACACTCCTTAATTTTAAACCAAGCTGTGTTCCCTTGCTCTGTCCACCATGGGTAACCCTTGTGGCATTTGACGCACCAGTGGTATAACTTTCAGTATCACAGCAACCAAGAAGTTATCTCCGTACAAGGTTGTAAACTAAACATTTAGTTGTAAGTCTAATAGTAAATCAATCTTCACACCAGGCACAAGAGCCACAGGTGCAAGGTCTGAACCAAACTTTACTCACCCACCAGGTCCACACACCAGGACCTAATTGGTTTAAACATCTGAGATAAATGTCAGAAGAGATTGAAAATTGCAATAGAGTGTCCAGAAGCCAAAACAAAGAGGAAAACATACTGGGGGCGGGGGGAAGGAGCTAAACAGAAGATTTTTAAAATAATTTTAATGAACATTTACAGAAAATTTGGATTTCCATTCATTCATTGCTGCACTTCTCTACCTGCCCAGCCCTCTCCCCCCACCCCCTAGTTTGCTCCTCTCTTTCAAAAGTAAAAGAAAGACTCCCTCCCTGGTACACAATCCCCCCGCAGCCCTCCCACCACCCCAAGTACATTCCACTATGCAACCTTAATTGTGGACTCTTGTGATAACCATAATACCCTATCATACA
>NW_006399781.1:17026270-17027956 GCF_000299155.1 Elephantulus edwardii
TATGAACAATGGTTCTGAAACTTGTACTCATCTAAGTCAACCTGACCATCTCTGATACACTTAACCCCACTGCCACAGTCACTGGGTCAATCCATCTCATCCAGGATCTTCCTCTCCTGCACTGACTCTCTACCCTTCCAAGCATGATGTCTTTCTCCAAGCACTAGTCCCTCTTTGCAAAATGCACCAAGTATGTGAGACAGCTCTTCAGAATCCTTGCCTTCAAGGAGCAACCTGGTTTCACCCTCACTAGGACCGACCTGGTATGTTCAATACTTTTCTCCAGAATCATATCTCAAAGGCATAAATTCCTCAGTCAGCTTTAGTCACTTTCCAGCTCTCAGATGCATAGCAAACAATCGAGAAGACCATGACCTAGATCAGACACATTTTCATCTCTAGACTGATATTGTTGACCTTTAGCTCTCTGGAGAGGTCTTTGACTGCAAATTTCCCCAAAAATTCGTATTATGACTTTCTGACTGCTGATACCAAGAATGTATATTGTGGATCTGGGTAAGATGAAATCATCAACAGCCTCAATCTTTTCTCCATCTATCATGATGCTACCTACTGGCCTGGTGTGAGTTCTTTATTGTTTTGATGTTGAGATGCAATCTATAGCTTTTTAATTGTGATTTTAATGAAAGTTTACAGAAAAGTTGCATTTTTATTCATTCATTGTAGACTGTAGTCACAGTAAACATTTTAAGTCCACTGCAGTTTCCTCAGTTGACCAGGTCACTGTACCTAAATTTACTTGCATAGATTGTCACCAGAGTACATCCAGGGTATCATTTGTTTACTGAAAAACCTTAAGTGCCATTCCATCAACTTTTGGAGCCTTATATTTTGCTTTCAATGCACCTTGGATTTCTTCCTTCAACCATAGGCTCTCAATCATATACTACATCCTGAAATGGTTCAGGGTCAATAAATAACTTTTGTTACAGTGACTGTGTATTACATCTAACTTCTTTTGATGCTTCATTCAATATATTTTCCCTGTAGAACCCTTCAATATTGCAATTTGAGCCTTGAACTTTTTTTCTTTGGTTATTTCAACCAAACATATTTTTCTTTTTTAATTTCTTTTTTTTTCTTTTTTAATTTCTAACTCCAATAATTTCTACCTTTCTTTATAATACCTTTTTGTCTTCTTTAACTTCTCTTTAAAACATTATGTCCCCAGAGACCTGGGAGTAAAGCCCAAAACCATAACATTCATAAGAGACAAAGTGGGATCAAGCTTAGAAGCAATACACCAAGGTATAAAGAGACTGCCAAATACAAGCAGAAATGCACAATCTAATGTGGATAAAGTTGATGCATGGGACATTCTAAAGATTAAATCTGTGTGTGCATCAAAAACCTTTTCCAACAGGGTGAATAGAAACCTACAGATTAGGAACAAACATTTGGTAATACCATCTCAGTCAAGAGTCTCATACTGAAAGGTTACAGAATACTCCTGGACCTCCACAAGAAAAAAAGGCTGATAACCCAATTACAAAATGGGCAAAAGACATGCAAATATTTTTTGACAGAGGAAGATATTCGAATGTCAAACAGACACATGAAGAAATGCTCCAAATCACTGGCAATAAGAGAGATGCAAATTAAAACCACAATGAGATACCATCTCACTCCAGTAACAGTGGAAAAGTTTAACAGGGCAGCAAGTAA
>NW_006399781.1:17029746-17044803 GCF_000299155.1 Elephantulus edwardii
TTTTAATACTTTCTGGATCATTTAATATTCTGCCTAAAGCATACTTGATTATAGCAACTTGAGGTTTGAATTTGTTCTTCAGTTCCTTGAGCTTATGAAATGCTCGAGTTCAGCACTTTTGATTTTCTGACTCCAACTCCTTGCACATTTCATTGTAATATTTTACTTTGTCATTCTGCACTGCCTTTCGAAATCTTCTGTTTAGCTCTTTAGTATCTTGAATTCTTTCTTGTGCTTTGGCTTCTCTGCACTCCAGTGCAATCTTCAGAGTCTCTTCTGACATCCATTTTGGTTTTTTCTTCCTCCTCTGTCTTTGTAATGACCATTTGCACTCTTCTTGGAGGATACCCTTGATATCCTCCCACAACTCATCTGGTCTTTGCTAATTAGTGGTCAAGACCTCAAACCTGTTCCTGAGATGGTTCTGAGATGGTGGGATAGACTCAAAGTCATATTTTGGTTCCTGTGGATTCAGTGTAATTTTCCTCAAGCTTCAGCTTAAAGTCGCATATGAGTAGTTGGTGGTCTGTTCCACAATCAGCTCCTGGCCTAGTTTTCACAGGAGCAATGATTTTGTAAATTACTTAACTTGGGAGGGAGTGGTGAGCATTATACTGAGGGAATTAACTCAGTCCCACAAGGATAAATATTGTATAAAACCATTATTGTAAATGAGGATCCAAGGGGGGGTGGGAGAGGTTGGAAGCAGAGGGGTGAGGATGTACGGGGGGGAGTGAGGGACATGGAAAGAACTTATTCACCTACAACAAGGAGTGGATAAATTAGATGAATGGGACCTTCGATGATTCAAATCTCTATGCACATCCAAAAATTTCTCCAACAGGGTGAAAAGGAAACTATAGATGGGGGAAAAATATTTGGTAATGACATGTCTGATAAGGGACTTATTTCTAGACTTTATAAAATACTTAAACACCACAACAAGATAAAGGTAAACAACCCAATTGAAAAATTGGCACAAGATAAGAACAGACACTTCATCAAAGAAGACATTCAGATGGCAAACAAACACATAAGGAAGTATTCAAAATCCCTAGCTCTAAGAAAGAAGAAAATCAAAACAACTATGAGATATCATCTCACCCCAATAAGAATAGCAAAATTCAACAGAATAGCAAACAACAAACGCTGATGAGGTTGTAGAGAAACTGGAACCCTTATTCACTTGGTGGGAGTGTAAAATGGTACAACCACTCTGGAAGGCAGTATGGCCCTTTCTCAAAAAGTTGAAAATACAAATACCATTTGATCCAGCAATTCCACTACTGGGAATATACCCTAAATAAACTAGAACTGCCACCCAACCAAATATGCACACCCATGTTTATTGCTGCTTTGTTCACAATAACAAAGAGTTGGAAACAATCCAAGTGTTCATAACAAATGAAAGGATAGAGAAGCTGTGGTATATTCACACAATGGAATATTATGCAGCAAATGAAAGACAAAGAACTCATGAAATATTATACAAAATGGGTGACCACGGAGAACCTTATGCTGAATGAAATATCTCAGTCACAAAAAGACAAATACTGCGTAGTGCCACTAATACAGAACAGGACTGATGTGGGGGTCGGGGGAAACTAAGAAAAGAGGGGACAAATAATGCATTGAAACAGATGAGGGAGAGAACTGTATAGAAGGAATATATGATTACATGTTATTGGCATGACAAGAGTCCAGAATAGCAAAGTGGTCCAGGGGTGTGACTGGATAACAATGAAAGAACCTTTTTTCCAAAGAAAAAAAGCAATCTGGAGGGGAATGGGGACAGGGAGGAAAACGTGCAACAATGAATGGAAAACCAAGTTCTTTTTAAATCTTCATGAAAATAAAAAAAGAGATACAGTGTTCTTAAAAACAATGCATTTGAATTTTGTAAATAAACTAGTAGAAAATTAAAAAGTAAAATGGAAGAAAAGAACCAGTCTAATGTATCTGACCCCATATGTAAAACAAAAATCTGTATCATATTCTGCAGGACATACAAATATCCTTATATCAAAAGCTATTAAACATTTATAAGAAAAAAATTCTGCTCATGTCTCTTACTTCATAAATTCTTCCCTTCATTTTGGCTTCTGTACATTGAAGAGCAAGTTTCAGAGTCTCTCCTTCTGACCTCTGTTTTGGTCTTGGCTTTCCTTTCTGTGTTAGTTTTTTGTTGTTGGACAGTCTGGTTCTTATTTCAGAAAGACACGTGGCCATTTTCAGTATCAAAACAGTTGCATTATTGGTTCCTTTTTCTCCCAGTCAGCTCCCAAAAGAGACTGCACTGAAGAAGAGTACATTTTAAGCCAATAAGTGGCAGAATGTGACGGAAACTTTACTCAAAAGGGAGAACTGGGTGGAGAAAGGACTTTATAAGGTTAGCACACTGACAGTCTACAGACTGTAGAGAGAACACTGCCAGTCTACAGACTGTAGAGAGAACTCACAGCCAGATAGGGCTGTCAGTGGCTTATTTTGCTTATTTGAGATTGTGACTCCACGCCCAAGTAATTAAAGTTCAAACTAACATAAAATTTAAAGAATGTTTTGTATATAAGACATTCAAGATTTCTCCAGTACTGACCAATACAAAGCACTTTAAGATGTCCCCTTGATAACCAGTAGCTTCAGGCTCAGAAGTGGGTGATGAGATGATTTTCATATGGCTGTATCACTGTCAAAACCATAATTTTATCTTTTAAAAAGAGGAAACAAAGAGCTAATAAATAGTGAACCCAACACAAGAGCACATAATGCATTTTGTGAGTCATTTGGAAGTGGGTAGGAAGGATAAGATAATCATTTGATCCCAGACAGGGATCTCATCATATTGTTTGGTCACTTCTGATAAAAAAATACATGAAAATCATCTTCCTCCTAGACATCTCAAAGCTAAAACTAAACTGCACTTTCTAAAATATTTTGGCTGCTTCCTCTCAAAGTCTCCTTTCTGGTTTGGCTGGTGTTTTGTAGAAGCAATGAGGGTGCCTACGGTAGAGTCAGTCCCTTGGCTTTCTTTTGCTTTAAGTAAAGCAAGCCCATACTTCTTTCTCTTCTCTATGGAGAGGGCAATACACATTAAGCTGAAAAGTTACCTTCCTAAAGTAAGGAAGAAATTAGATTGCTACTTCAGAGCTGTAGAGTTATTAGTAATGTTTTATAAATGACTGTTACAACAACAGCCAAAAAAGTAGTGATTACAAAATGTGTACATCACAACATGCTTTGAAAGACACTTGCACTGTGCTCATGTTCCCATAAATGTTGTTCCCAGTGGGGCTCAGCTTCTAGCTCAATTGTAATCTCTGGGGTGAGGCAAAGACAGTTTGGCAGAATGGAAAATAAAAACCAAAGCAACACAAAAGCGAACATGATTTGGTGGGGGAGAGAAGAAAGCAGCCTTCCAGTAAAAGGTCAGGTACAGTTTAAAGGTCAGTTTAGAGATAGCTGGCCTCAGGCGGAGGAGTAAGGGTCAAAATTGGGAGCAGCAGCAGCAACAGAGCAGCAGCACCACCAGCACAACCACCACCACCACCACCAGCAGCAGCAGCAGCAGCACCAGCAGCAGCAGCAGTGGGCAGGCCCAGAGTGCTCTACATTTCATTCAGTCAAGTAGAGTCTGGTCCAGCATCCTCTTTGGTGTGTACAGAGTGTTCTTTGGTGCATTTCAGCTTATCTTCCAAATAATCAATTGTCTTTTCCAGCTTGTCTGCCAATCTCTCAGCAAACTTGGCACGGGGACTTTGCCTCCTTAAGTTTATCAGTAAGAATTTGTATCTCTTCCTCCTAATTGTCTTCTTTTTTTAGAGTGTTTTTCTTCAGCAGTACTCAGAAACTTCATGTGCCTCAGTCTAATCTGTCTATCCATCTCCCAGCCAGGGGACTTTGTCAGTGCAGCTCTCTGTCCTCTGTATGCTCCAAGTTTCCTTCAGTTATCACCAATTTATGAGCCACTGCCTTGTTCTTACAATCTGCTGCTTCTGCATTGAACTTAGCTTCTTTGGGCTGGATTTCCTGGAGTTCTATCTTCTGCTTTTAAGGCCCAGTTTCCTATAATCTCCATATGCCTCTCACTCTCATAATCGGATCCATCTACCCCCCTCAGCTTCTGCAAGGCAGTGGCCACATGCTCCTGAGTGCAGTCCCGCTCCTCTTTCACCAGTTCTAGGAGGTCACCTCAGCTCCCACCTGTTCCTGTGGCCTTTCCCTACCCACTTTCTTGTGGAAGCCCTTGGCCCTCTCCTCAGCATCATCTCCCTGCTATTGCAGAACTTGGATCTCATTGGTGGTAATCTCTGCTGTCATGTCGACCCAGGTTTTGCTCATGCTAGTGTTTCCTGTCTCCACAGTTCTGCATAGCAAGCGCTCCTCACTCCTCCCCTTCTGTGTTCTGTCAGTGAACTTGGGCTTTCCTCAAGGATAATGTCCCTGATGTCATCTCACAACTCATCTGGTTTCGGGTCAGCAGTGTCCAGTATATGAGTTCTATTCTTGAGAAGGTTTTCAGATTTAAGTGGTATAAACTCAAGGTCATATTAAGACTTCCACAGACTTGTTTACATTTTCTTCAGCTTTCTTGCATCCTGTATGCTCCACTTTAATACATGAATATATTTACAGGAGCTACAAGTATGTATGTAGACATAATTCTCTGCCAAACCTATACTCCTGGGACTCCTCTCAGTACACCATTCTATAACTGATCATCTTTCATTTCTTTTTATTGAGACTTTAATGAAAGTTTATAGAGAACTTGGATTTCCATTCATTCATTATTGCACTCCCAACCCAGTTTGCTTTCTCTTTGGAAAAAAAATCTTTTATTGTTGTAAAATTCCCGCCACACCCCCCCCAAGTCCACTTTACTATGCAGCTCTTATTCTGAACTGTTGTCATGCAAATATTATCTAATCAAATATTCCTTTTAAGCAGTTTTTTCCCTCACCTGTTTCAATGCAATGTACATTATTTCATTGTTCACATTTACCTAGGTTCTTACTAGATATTCTATGTAAAAGTATTTACCATAGTCGGTTTTTACTCTTAAACACCTCCCAGTGTCTTTCTTCACCTTGGTCATGTTACACTAACCTCCTCCTTATTGTATGTTGCCTTTTAATTCACCTGAGTTAATGTGTCTATTCCCTGGTTAATGGGAATTCATTTTATAATGAAGAATATTCAGTAACCTCATCAATAAAGAAAGAACATGGGGTTCCACTGTGTAAAAGGAACACGAAATATGTCAATTGTCAGCTGCCCTTAGGGCACCAGACAGCCATAATGTCTTCCTGTAATTCACTCTTGATTCTTCTCAATTTTTCATACATCCCTCCCCAGGTCTTTGCTTTTACCTTCTTTTGACTTTCCATTGCGTTCTCTCCCTGCCCTTGATCTGTTCTCATTTTAGTCATATATTTCATGGAAAACATACCGCAAGGAACTAGGGACCAAAAAAAAAAAAAAAAGGTCGTGTGACTTTCAGTAGATCAAGCTGTAACCAATCACAGAAATCTCAGTGACAGCCCAGTATCTCTGACAAATATGCTAGCTGTGCTTAGGTTCTAGCTTAATCTAAGTAACAGACACATAGTAGCACCCTGTCTGTGCTGAATTACAGTAAAGCAAATTACAGGCCTCTTAATATTGGATTTACACCATCATCTTTTCAACCTTTGGAGTCTCAGCTTGATCTAGGCTTCTCTGTGAGGCTTAACCACACTGTGCACAGTATGCAGAAGGTCATTGCAGAGAGCATCAATTTTAATGGGATGGTACAAAGTGTACTTATTTGTTTAATAAATATGTATTGAGTGGCTACTGTGTGTTAGGCTCTGTTCTGTGTACTAGGAAAGCAGCAGTGATTTAAAAAGGAAATATATCTACTTGCTTGGAACTTTCCTGTATTTACATTTAATTATAAAAGCAAATACTTCCTATTTTACCACTTTGATTATTTCTAACATAAAATGGAAACTTGGGCCTATATCTCTTAAATTGTATTAAAGTTTTCAAGTCCCATATCAGGGTTTGAGGTCACCAACAAAAGACAAATAGCGTACTCAGTTGTAGTTGGGATAACGTTTTACTCACATAAAGAAGACAGAGCTAGGTCAGCCTCAACTGTAGTCCCTCCAACTCTCCAAAACAAGGAAAGAATCACACTCCTCATGGCTGATGCAGAGCACTGCTGTGCATGCACCTTTTTGCCACAGAACAAGAGACTTCATTTCATCTCTGCCAGAAACAGACAGAGAAACAGGATTGGTCAAGTGCCAGGCAGTGTCTGAGAATGCATAATAGATAGAAAGTTACTGTGTACTTTAGAATAAGAAGTCTTTCTTTATATGGAATTGACACCAAAAGAGATTGACCTTCTTGTCAGAAAATGTTCTAGGCCTGAAGCCTCAGTTCAAACTGCTTGATTAGGAAATTTCAGCAGAAGCAGATAGTTCTTCTAACAATAAAAACGGTGCAAAACATATCTTATGAGATGAACATTTGCTTTCAAACTACTTGTTTAAGGAATTAATCTATTCCTATCTTATCCTAAACTAACATGAAATGAATTCAGTTCTTGAGACATTCTTTCAGCAATTATTTACTGAGTAGTTATTGTGTGCAAGGGATATAGCGAGGACATTTGATATAGCTGGGAGATTTGGTGGCCAGGTGGTAAGGAGTTGCACTGCCAATCCAAAAATGTACAGCTTGAATCCACCAGTTGCTCTTCAGGAGAAAAATGGCCAATCTCCTTGGGGAGACTCACAACCTCTGAAAATCCACTTGATGGTTAGCTGTGGATTGGTGCCCTCTTGATGGCACATAACAACAACAACAAAAGGGATGTAGCAGTTAACTGAATGAAGTTCTTGACTGGTCAGCTTATATTCTAGTGCAGAGAAAGATAATAAATAAGAATATACCATGAGAAAAGAAGTACTATAAAGGAAAAATATCAAAAGTAGGGAGTGAAGGAGGTAGGGAGTACCTTTTAAATAGAGTGGTTAGGGAAGTCCTCCTTGGGAATTTGAGTTTAAAGTAAAACTTGGAAAAAAGAACAGAAGTAGTCACACAGATAGCTGGAAGAACATTTTAAATAATGAGGAACAAGTAAAAATACCTTGAAGTAAGAGTGTAATGGAATTTTGAAAGTACACCACAGATGTCAGTGTATCTGCTTACACAGTGGAGATACACAGTTGAGATTTGAAAGTAGAGAGAGGAAGTGGAGAGAACATGTTGTTTGAAGAGCATCATGAAGACTAACTCTGAGTTATACAAGACACCCAGTCAAAGAGTTTTAAGTCTGTAAGTGCCAGGCTATTATGTACATTTTAATAGGATCAAGTAGTTCACTTGAAAACAAGGTGGAAGCACAGAAGGGTTTTGCAGTAATTCAGACAAGATATGACAATTACTTGAACCAGGGTACCAGTGGAGATGTTGAGAAATGGCAGGGAAATGAGTATATCCTGGAAATAAAAATAACAAGGTTTGCTTAAAGTTGATTGCATATTTTTTAAAATATCAAAAGAATACCCTGAAATATTAATCTCTATTTTTAAAAGCTGAGTTTAGAAGAGGCCTTGACACCAGGGATATCATTACCGATGTCAGATGCATCCTGGGTGAAAGTAGAGATTACCAGAAGAATATCTATTTGTGTTCTGTTGACCATTCAAAGGCATTTGACTATGTGGATAATAGCAAACTACAGCTAACATTAAGAAAAATGGAAATCCAAATAAAATTCTAATTATGCTCATATAAAATCTATACTTAGACAGAGAAGCTGTTGTCTTAAGAAAGCAAAGGAATACTGCTTGGTTTAAAATCAGGGAGTGTGTGCTTCAGGATTGTATCCTTTCTCCAAACCTGTTTAGTGTGTATGCAGAGTACATAAAAAATAACTCGAGTATCTGGACTCTGAAGAAGAATGTGCCATCAGGACCAAAGGAAGACTCAACAACAATCTTGCTTGCTGAAAGTGAGGAGGGCTTGAAATGGTTGCTGCAGAAGATAAAAGACTATGCTTTCTATGGAATCTCAACATCAAGAAAATAAAAATTCTGACCACTGGACTGATAAGCAACAGCATGACAGCTGAAGGTTTAAATTGTCATCAATTTAATCTTATTTAGATCCATGAACAATACCCTTGGTACCAGCAGTCAGGAGATCAGGAGATGCATTGCTTTGGGCAAGTCTGCTGTGAAGGATCTCTACAAATTACTGAGGAGCAATGCTGTCCATTTGAAGACTAAGGTGCACTTGATTCAGGCCATGGTCTTTTAAATCACTTGCTATGCATCTGAGAGATGAACAGTGAATAAGGATAAAAGAAGAGTTGATGCCTTTAAGTTTTCACATTAAAGAAGAGTACTGAATATTCCATGAGCTGCCAAAGGAACAGATATATCTTAGATAAAGCACAGCCAGAGTGCTGCTTGGAGGCAAGAATGGTGAAGCTTCAGGAACATCATTCTTTGAAAAGTGGAGGGTTAGTGAAAGAGAGGAAGCAAGTACCTCAATGAAAGGATTGATACTATGACTGCAGCAATGGGCTGAAATGTGTTAGAAATGATGCATATAGGACAGGGCTAATATCTATAGAGGATATATCTCAGGGGTAGAGAACATTTAACTGCATATCTATTATTTGTAGGGTTGTGATGAGTCATACTCGACTTGCTAGCGCTTTACAACAACAAAAGGAAACCTAAGTATGTACCAATTCAAGTAAAAAATTCAATCCAGAAAGGATGAACTCTTCCACTGCATGTTACACATGTAGTTTAGATGCTAACCAACTTGTGTTCCTATGTCAGCACTTGTGCCTATTCAGCTGTGTGACCTTAGACAAAGTACCTACCTCAACCTCATTTTCTCTTTGTTCAGTGAATAAGCCAATTAAAGTATTCCAGAGATTAAATTATGTGCAGAATAATGTCTTGCATATGTTGTTGCTGCTGCTGTTAAGTATCATCAAGTCAGTGACAACTCATAGTGACCCTATGAACAATGAGTCTGAACCCTGCCCTATCCTATGCCATCCTCATCATTCCTGATATACTTTATTACAATCACTGTTATCAATCTATCTTATCGAGGTCTACCTCTCTTTCGTTAACCCTCCACCTTTCTAAGCATCATTCCTTTTTCCAAGGACTGACTCATTCTAACAACAGGCCTGAAGTATGTGAGATGAAATGAACTATGTCTTTGCCTCCAAGAAGTCTGGCAACACTTTCTCCAAAACACAGTTGATTGTTCTCATGGCTGTTTTGCTCTCCTTTACAGTTGAACTTCCTCTAAGATAGACTTGTTTGTTCTTTTGTCAGTCCATGGGATATTGAATACTCTTCTTCAACAACACAAAGTAAAGCCATTAATTATTCTGCCATCCTTATTCATTGTCCAACTTCCAGATGCTTAGGAAGCAATTAAAATATCAGTTTGTATCACATTTGTACTGTTTACGTTGTTGAGGGGAAATATTGATTCTTTCAATTATTAATAACACATAATCACCACTGAATCTGTTAACTGGTAAAACTTAAATTGTTTCTATTTTTTAAAAAATCTCACCATACTCAGTACACACACATACACATACATACACTCTCGAGTTGTGTGTGTATAAAGAAGCCTGGTTATGTGTTGTGCCAACCAGGTTAGCAGTAAGCAGTTTAAATCTAGCAATTGCTTCATGGGTGAGAGATAGGCATTTTCCTCTATTAAAGACTTACAGCCTCTGAAACTAATGGAGGATTGTTATGAGTCTGAGTTGACTCGACTCAAAGGCAGCTGGTTTATAGTATATATGTTCTTGTGGTGGTGGTGGTGTGCCTTCAAGTTCGAGCCAACCCATAGGTGACCCTCCAGCAGGTTTGTGGAGGCAGTAAATCACACAAAAGATTGCCCATCCTTCCTTCTCTCAAAGTACAGCTGCTGGGTTCAAACCATGTGTCTTTGGGATTGCAGTGCAGCTTCTTAAGAACAAGTCACTAGAGCTCCTTATGTTGTTCTTATTGTTATGTGCTGTTGAGTCGCCAGCTATTCATTGCAATCCCATGTACAATCACTGTGGTCCTTGCCCTATCCTGATCTACACTTAGCACTACTATTCCAGTTACTGTATCAATCCATCTCCTTTAGGGTCTTTTTCTCCTGCTCTGTCCCTCCACCTTTCCAACCATGAGACCCTTCTCTAAGGACTTGTCCCTTCTGGCCACACGCACAAAGTATGTGAGATGGAGCTTCAAAATCTTTGCATCCAAGGAGATTCTTGGTTTCACTCTCTCTAAGAGAGACCTGTTTATTCTCCTGGTTGTCCATAGTGTGTTCAATACTCTTCTCCAGCACCACAGCTCAAAGGCATTTATTCCTCTTCCATCGTCCTTAATCATTGTCCAGCTCTCTGATGCACACCAAATAATTGCAAAAACCATGGTCTGGAGCAGGCACACCTTAGTCTCCAGACTAACATTACTGCTCTTTAGAACTTTGGAGAAGTTTCTGACAGCATACTTCCCCAATACAATTAGTTTTTTATTTCCTGACTGTTGGTGTTGAGAGTGTTGACTGTGGAACTGAGGATGCTGAAATTGTTAATAACCTCAATCTCTTTTCCATCAATCATGGTGCTTTCAATCGGCCCAGTGGTGAGAATCTTTGTCTTCTTGATATTAAGCTTCAATCCATATTGAAGACTTCAGTCCCTGATCTTCTGTAGCATGAGTTTCTGGTCCTCCTCAGTTTCAAAAAGCAACATTGTATCATCTGCATAATGTAGGTTTTTGATGAATCCTTCTCCAATCCTGATGCCACGTTTCTCCTCATAAAGTTCAGCTTCCTGAATGATCTGACATACAGATTAAAAAGGTATGGAGACAGGATGAATACTGATGCACTCCTTTCTTGATTTTGAACTATGTAGCATTTCTTTTCTCTGTTTTGAGGATTGCTTCCTAGTCCAAGTATAGGTTTTGCATGAGCACAGTCAAGTCTTCTGGGATTCCCATTTTTCTCAAGGTTAGCTGCAATTTGTTGTCATCTACACAGTCAAATGCCTTTTCATAGTCACGGAAATATAGACGTTTCTTTGGTACTCTTTGTTTTCAACCAAGATCCATCTGACACTGGCAATAATATCTCTGGTGCCATTACTTCTTCTAACTAAATTCAACTTGTAGTTCTGGTTGTTCTCTGATGATTTACCATTCTAGTCATCTTTGGATAATCTTCAGTATGATTTTGCTTGCATGTGATATTAGTGATACTGTTCAATAGTTTCCACATTGCCAAATCACTTTTTTTTTAAATGGGAATAAACATGGATCTCTTCCAGTCAGTTGGCTAGATAGTTTTCCTCCAGAATTCTTGGCACAACCTGGTGAGCACGTCCAGGGCAGCATTTGTTTGTTGAAATATGTCAGTTGGTATTCCTTCAATTCCTGGGGCCTTATTTTTTACCAGTTCCTTCAGAGCTACTCGAACTTCTTCCTTCATCACCATTGCCTCTTGATCCTAGGTTTTTTCCATGAAATAATTCTGTGTCAGCCAGTTCTTTCTGGTACAGTGACTCTGTATACTCTTTCCATATTCTGTAATGCTTCCTAGATCATTAAATATTCTGCTTATAGAACCCCTAAGTATTGCAACTCAAGGCTTGAATTTGTTTTTCAGTTGCATCAACTTAAGAGATGATGAGTGACTTCAGTCCTTTTGATTTTTGGACTCCAGTTAAAGTATTATAATGAAATGTGCTCTACAGCTGAAGAACTCCAGTTAAAGAACTAAAATTCTTTAACTGTAAAGCACATTTCATCACAATATTTTGCTTTGTATTCCCAAACTCCCCTTTGAAATCTTTTGTTCTGCTACTTAGCTTTCTACTTTCTTCCCTATGTTTTGACTTCTCAGTGCTCTAGTGCAATATTCAGTCTGTCTGACATCCATCTCGGTCTTTTCTTTCTTCTCTACCTTTGTAATGATGTTTTGCATTCTTTGTGGATAATATTCCTGATAAAGTCCCACAAATCATTTGGGCTTCCTTCATTAGTGCTCAAGGTCTTGAATCTGTTCTTTAGATGATTTTTAAATTTTGGTTATTTTGACCTGGAATGAGCAAAGTACGTTGGTTTTTTTTATATTCTTTTTAGGCTTTATAGGGGCAGAAGGAATGGAAAAGAAGCTTTCTTATTTTCAAGGTAGCATTTTCCCTCTTTGTGAAAATGGGTGCCAGCTTGAACACTCACTTAAACAGCATGGGATGGCTTTTATCTTTCAGAACAATCCTCTGCTATTCTGGACATAGCACCTCCTGATTAGATATAGTGGAGACAGGCCAGTATAAATGCTTAGCATTTTGCGTTAGAGACTTCTCTCACTAAAAGGTAGAAAGTTGTTGGAACAAAGCAAAATCCTTCATTATGAATAAAATCGAATTTTCTTTGAGATTGCTCATTTTTACCTTGAAAAGTTTATATTCTCTATGAGGATTAAATATGTTTTGCTCTTTCACTTGCATAGTCTATAGATTTCTTACACAAAGTAAAAGTAAAGTTTTCATATTTCTTTTAAATTTACAGAATGACAATCTGGATGTTACAACTTTTAAGCAAGTTCTTTCTCTGTTGAGGCTGAAGGGTTTGTGACCATTTCAAACAATGAGGATATTAGGCCCAAACATGAGGTTCTGGACTGTTAAATTTTTTTAAAAAAAATGTTTCCAGTCTTGAAGAGATAAGGATAAATGCCATTCCATTCCTTAGAAAGCCTTGCCTTACACCCTCATTCACCACTCTTCTGTATATTTTTCCCAAAAGCAAAATCTCAGCTTGACAGATTTCTCACTTTAATAGTGTTCATTTGCAATATTTCAACTTGTTTGCAGAATAACCTTGTTGATTTTTCACTAGTGTGTTCCTGACGTTTAGCACATAAGGGCTTTCTATGTGAAAATAATATCGCTGAAGGATTTCTCTTTTTAAAAAATCATTTGAAATATAGATACATAATCAAACACAAATCTGAGTGTTCTCACTTTATTTGAGTTCTTGTAAGCAGAGTTTGATTCCAGTTTGATCCCCTATTGAGAATTTGCCCTTCCACCCTCAGGTATTTTCCACCTTTCTATATATTATCAAGGACAAAGGTGACAGTTTGACAACTAACGTGAACCTGATTCAGGCTTGTCAGAGAGAGCTGGATAATGAATAAGGCTGACAGAATTGTTGCCTTTGAGTTATAGTGTTGGAGAAAAGTATTCAAAGTCCCATGGACTGCTAAAAAGAACAAACTGATAAGTCTTGGAGAGAATGTCGCCAGAGTGATCCTTAGAGGCAAAAAGATAAAGCTTCATCTCACACATTTTTGGGCATGTTGCTCAGAGGAGGGTTTCTTCCTTGGGTAGGAACATCATGCTTCGAAGGTTTGATTGACACAGTAACTACAGCAATGAGCTTGAATGTTTCAGAGATTGTGAGGAAAGCCCAGGGTAGGACAAGGTTCAGATCTACTGTTTATAGGGTCACTATGTGTCATAATCAACTCGATGGTACCTGAAAACAACAACCTTCAGCTATAATGAATTAGAATCCACACGGTGATACTTACATTGTTGATACCAATGTGGGTGAGTGTGGATCCAAATAAGATGACATCATTGAAAGTTTCAATCTTTTATCCATCTATCATGAATTGCCGTTCAGTCCAGTGGTAAGAATTTTTGTTTTCTTGATGTTGAGATGTAATCCATACTGAAGTCTGTAGTCTTCGATCTTCTTTAGCAAGCATGTAAAGTCCTTCCCACTTTCAACAAGCAATGTTGTATCATCTACATAATACAGGTGGTTCTTTAGTCTTCCTCCAAACCTGAAGCCATATTCTTCTTCATTGAGTTCTCCTTCTTGAATAATTTGTCTAGCATTTATATTGAATAGGTTTGGAGAAAGGATTTAACCTTGACATACACACTTCTTAATTTACACCATGCTATGTTCCCTTAATCTATTTGGACAATAGTCTCTTGGTCTATGAATAGGTTTCACATGAGCACAATTAAATGTTCTGTGATTCCTATTTTTCAGAATATTAGCCATAATTTATTATGATCCACATAGTCAGTTGCCTTTACATAGTAAATAAAACACAAATAGACATTATTCTGGTATTCTTTAATTTCATCCAAGATCCAGCTCACATCAGCAATGATATCCCTGAAGCCATGAGCTCTTCAAATCCCAGGTTGACTTTTTGACAATTCTCGCTCAATGTACTGTTGTAGCCATTTTGGGATGGTACTCAACAATCATTTGCTTGCATGTGATGCTAATGTTAGTGTTTGATAACTTTAACATTCTCTCGGGTCACCTTTCTTGGGAATGGGAAAAAATATGTGTCACTGCCAATCATTCAGTCACGTAACTGCCCTCCAAATTTCCTGACATAGATTAATGAGCAACCCTGAATTTGCTAGTTGAAACATGTCATTTGGTAGCTCATAGATTCCTATACAGCCTTATTGTTTGCTACTGCTTTGGTGTAGCTTGACATTTTTCTTTCTTTACGATTAGCTCTTGATCATATATTTCCTGAAATATTATTTTTGTTCAGTGACTCTATGTAGTCCCTTCACCTTCTTTTTTTTAAAGTAAACATGTTTCTAGAAATGTTTTTAGTTTACATTATACAATATATTTCAAGGAAGGTTTGCACTATCACAATAAGGTAAAATATGGTCATTCAGTTACAGAAAAAAATGTTCGCTTTCTCATTTGTGTAAGTTCATAATACCGTCAATATGGCCTTCTTTTTAATTGACTTAAATAATGGCTGTCCTGAGCAAGTCCACATCTTTAATTTCCCAGTAGTGTAAATCATTCCCTTGTAATCTCTACCTTTATAATATGGGTATTTTTCTTGCAGATTTTCACAAAGTCCAAGGGAACTGAAATGTCACTGACTTTCTTTTATTTATTTTTTCTATAAGGAAACAGTAAGGCAAGGGTTCTATAATCAAGGATGCTTTTGGCAGAA
>NW_006399781.1:17046409-17050841 GCF_000299155.1 Elephantulus edwardii
AACAACAACAACATGAGTGGTGGTTAACTTAAGGATTGTTGTTGTTGTTGTTGTTATGTGCCATTGAGTTACCTGTGACTCATAGAGACCGACAACAGCCTAAAGCCCTGCTCTATCTTGTGCCAATGGTTTTGTCTTTGACACACCTACCCCCATTACACCAGTCAATCAATTCATCTCATCAAAGGTCTTCTTCTCTTGTGTTGTCCCTCCACCTTCCCAAGCCATCTTCTTTTAATACTTTCTGGATTGTAAAAGATTTTGCCCATAGCATCTCTCAGTATTGCAGCTCAAGGCTTGAATTTGATTTTCAGTTATTTCAACTTGATAAGTATCATGCAAGTTCTTCTCTTTTTAATCTGCAATTGTAGCTGTCTGCACATTTCATTATAATACTTTGCTTTGTCTTCTCAACCTGCCCTTTGAAATCTTTTGTTCAACTCTTTTAATATCTCTTCCCTTCATTTTGGCTTATCTGTGGAAGGAATAATTGGAAAAGCTCAATATCAGTAGCCAAAGCAAGACCGAGTGCTGACTGTAGATCATAAATTACTCATGCGCAAGTTCATATTGAAGTTGAAGAAAATGAAAACAAGCCCAGAGAAACCAAAATATGACCTTGCGTCTATCCCACCTGAGTTTCAAAATCATCTTAAGGTTGAAGAACAAATGAGTTGTAGAATAAAATAAAAGATATCATCCATGAAAAGCAAAACATTATTACAAAGATAGAGGAGAAAGAAAAAACAAAATAGATGTCAGAGGAGACTGAAAAAAAAGATGATACTTATAGATCACCTTAAAACTCGTTAAAACGTAGATTCTGACGCAGTATGTCTATGGTTACTTTGTGTCACTGAATTGGAATTGATTCATAGCTGACCCTCCTCAGAAGGTTTCAGATGTTGTAAATCAACCCAGTGGTGGCTGTTCTTCTTCCTCCCATGGAACAGCTGGTGGATTCAAACCATTTGTCTTTGGATTGGCAGCATAATTCTTACCATCAGATTGAGTTAGAATGAAGCAGTTAGAAGCGCTGTTTATAAGTAGGTAAAATAATCTCAAAAGTTATTTTTCTTCTGTTTTTTTTTCAATGAGACTGATGACTTAATAAAGACAAAATAATAGGTATATTGAACACTTAGAATAGTCAGAGATTATTTCTGTTTTCTGAGTTAAGTCTCATGTTTACTCTTTTAAATAAATGTATACTGTTGTAAAATTATTTTCGTTTCTTTTTAGGCTTTGATGACAACAGTGATCTGTGAAGAAAATTCCTAAATGTGAATCTGTTAGATTTTGAACAGTGAGATGTTCAGTGGGCATAAGAAATTTGGTTACTTCAACTCCCTTAAAGTCTATATCTGTACATGAAAATTTTGTATTAGCATGTGACACGAAACCATTAAAAAATAATAAATAAATTGAAATTAAGAGCAGGTATGAAAGAAAATAGAGTTTCAAAAGTTTTAAAACACAGGGAGTTCTGGTGGCCTAGTAAAAAGAAGCTGTAGTGCAATCCCAAAGACTTGCAGTTCAAATCCACCAGCTATAATTACAAAGACTCATGTCGAATCCACCAGTTGCTCCATGAAAGGATGAGCAATCTCCTCTTGTGCAATTTACTGTCTCTGAAAACCTGCTGGAGGGTCAGCTATGAGTCAATTCCTACTCAAAGGTAAACTACAACAAAAGAAATTATATGCCAATTTTTACTGTTAATTTTTAACATTTAATTTCTATTTCTTATATAACAAAACCAAAATTTAAATAACACTCACCTAAGACACAGGTGAGCCAAGTGGTTCTTAATAGAAATGAGACTTCTTAAGAGAAGGAAGTGTTCTGATCATTGTCAGACTTACTTATTCTGTGGTTGAAATGAAGGAGAACAATGAATCTTATTTTTATTCCTTCACTTAAGACATTCAATGGGTGTATTCTTCTCTTTTATTTAAAGCTGACATGAAATAGCAAAAGAATACAGTGTTATACAGCTATTTCCCGCAGGAACATTGTGCTGCTGTATATGTTACATTTGGGGTGATAATGTGAAAACTTATTTTCAAGAAAAGTGCATATGGACCTTGGTGAGACTTGTCTCAGAAAAGTAGTTAACAGTCACAGTTCTATGTTTCTGGGGATTTTTTTTCCTCCTCAAGAGGGGTAAATAATTACATGTATGTTGAGTTCCAAGAAGCTCCAAGACTAAAAAAAGAAACCTATTCAGGGTCTTCTGGAGAAGAAACCTAATATGAGTAAAATCTTTACATTAAAAAGTGCAAATTGATTTTCTATTTATAACTTTATAATTCCTAGGTAAAGATCTTTGGGGAAGAACTCCCTGTGAAGTTGAAAAATTATTTTTACATGAACAATAGCCTCCTATTTGTACCAAGCTGCTAGGGGAAAGGTTCTCCCTATGAACTGACTAGTTGCTTCTTGGGGAAAAGTGATCTGATTTCCACAAAGATTGTTGTTGCTGAGGTGCCATCATGTCTAGACGAACTTAAGTTGTAGTGACCCTGTGCACAACAGATCAACATCTTGCCTGATCCTTCATCATCCCCACAAAACCTTCGTATCGTAACTTCTTTTTTGAAGTCACTGTGTCACTCCATCTCAAGCTTTTTCTCTCTTTTGCTGACCCTTCCTTTTCTTTTTCTTTTTTTAAATTTTATATTGGTTTATTTGCAAAGTTTAAATACATTGTTTTTCACACAAGATACTTTCCATTCTGTACATTGTGTTTCACACTATTCTTAACTTACATTGTGTTTCATATAATCATTCCCATGCACTACTGTTGTTGTTGTTGTTATTTTTTATAAAAAAAATTAATCACTATTGGACTATGCAGGTCCCTTCCCATTTCCTTCATTAATGAAACTTTTGGTAAAAAATTGATGGAAGAATTTTATCAAAGAGCTAAATACAGAAGAGAATTCTAAATATTCATAGACTCTAGACTTCAGGAGTCCATTGAAAGTTTGGATGGGCCCTTAAAACTATTGCCCTGAAATAATCTTTAAATCTTAAGCTAAAAGTATTTCCTGAATTCATCTTAAAACCAAGAAAAAATTTCATCTAACTTGTTAAAAATGTCTGCCTTGAGCATTATGCTCTTTTAATAACTATCTATATATAGAGTCAAATGTTAATAACAACTCTAAAGATTAGAAAGCAACCCTTAGGGGCAGTGAGTTTATGTTAGAGAGAAGCAACTCAGGAAGGAGGAGGAGAATAGCTACCTTTGAAGAAGCTGTTGAGTCGGTGTATATTTTGCTGCACCTATTCTTAACATTGAATCACATATTTAAGAAGCTAATGAAGATTTTTCAAAATTGTGGTGTTCTTAAATGCTGACAAGTCAAGCATTACTCATAGTGACCCTATGAACAAAAGACCTGAATGCTGTACTATAACTATCATCATTTCTCTATGTTCACTTAGATTCCAGAGGCATATGGTTTAGGAAGTGGATGCCTCTACCACTACCTCATTTAATCCAGTAAAATGTGATTTTTAAAGTATTAATATACGTTAAAGGTAAAATCTTTTTACAGTAACTTTTTTAAATTGCAATTAATATATTAGCAAGTCTTAATATGATACTGTATAAATTGGACAATATACTGAAAAAGGAAGACCTGTTAATACAACTGTTCAAATATATACACCGACCATTAAAGACAAAGATGAAGAAACTGATAATTTCTGCCAACTTCTGTGGGAGTTCTGGTGGCATAGTGCATAGGGAGCTGTGCTGCTAACCCAAGAGTAGTGCATCTCTCTTGCATCGAATCCACCAACAAGTCCACAGATGAAAGATGGGTAAATTTATAGCCTCTCAGAAACTCATGGGAAAATCATAACCAATTCTGACACAACAGAAATGAGTTTGAGACCCACTTCTGCAGTCTGACTTGACTGAACATATAATTAAAATGTGTTAATAATAATTGGTGACTAGAATTCAAAAATTGAAAACAAAGAAGAATTGGGAGCTGAAAGCATGCTATGTTGTTATGTGCCGTCACCACCAATAGAAAATAGAATGTTATTATTGCTTTTTTGGTCTTTTTTTATTATTAATTTCAATGAACATTTACAGAGATTTTGGATTTCCATTCATTCCTTGTTGCACTTTTCTCCCCACTCATCTCACCCCCACCCCCACTTCACTCCTCTCCTTGAAAAGCAAAAGAAAAACTCCTTCATGGGTATACAATCCCTTTGCATCCTCCCACTCCCACCCCGAGTGTACTCCACTCTGCAACCCTCATTCTGAACTCTTATGAGAATCATAATGTCCTAAAATATATTAATTTTAAACTGTTCTCTCCCTCATTGGCTTCAATGCAGTGTACATAATTTATCCAGTTTTTCTCAGTCTTGCCCCCACCCTGATGTCAGCCTCATTCTACAACAG
>NW_006399781.1:17052441-17058009 GCF_000299155.1 Elephantulus edwardii
TATGTCCAATAGTTTTCTTGCTGAGTCTTTAGGTTTTCTAAGTATACTATCATATCATCTGCATAGAGAGATAATTTTACCTCCTCTTTGCCAATTTGGATACCTCTTATGTAGAAAGAATGTTATTATTGCTTTAAGAATTACACAATGTTGACAGAGGAGAATTTTGTGCTACCAGTGATTTATTAATTACAAATATTATTCATACGTACTGTGTTTAACTCATGTACATTGCATCCTATACAATCATTCATATACATTGTGTTTTATATAATTAATTCTTTTTGATCAATACTTTTTATCATACTGTCTCATCAAGTCCCCATTGCACCTTATCTATTCCTTCACTCTTTCCTCTATCTGTCCACTAATTTCTGTTGCCCTGATGGTTTTCTTTACCTTCTTTATATCCTCCTTCTCCACCACACTCACCTATTTTGAACAGTTATGCAGATTTTATCCTATTTAATCTTTCTGGTTCTGATCCTTTAAATGACAAACATTTTTAAAAAACAAACTAACCATAAACTGTAACTATGTACATGGACCATAAGGAAGTGTACAGGCATCAAATGTACTGCATCTGTATAAAGAGACAGTGAGGAATGTATAATTAAAACAATACATTAGTTATAATGAGCCCAAGGGCCAGCTGTGGGCAAGATCATCAATTAATAATACACAAGTTAACACTGAAGTTGAAGAAAATGAAAACTAGTCCACAAGAGCCAAAAAACACTTTGATATTTTCCCATTTCAACTGAATTTAAAAACTGTCTCAAAATCAGAACTGATGCATTGAAAGTAAATAACCAAAGAGCTGTGGGATGACTTCAAGGAAATTGTACACATAATAAAAGAACAAAAATTATGAAAGAGGAAGGACAGAAAGAGAGGACCAACAGGATGTCAGTAGAGACTAAAAAACTTGCTCTAAAATGGAGAGAAGACAATACAAGGGGAAAAAAATGAGGAAGACAGCAGAATAGAAGATATAAAAGGGCAGATAAAGACAACAAAGCAAAGTACTATGATGAATGTGCAAGGATTTAGGAAGGATTGTAGAGCTAGAAAATCGAAAGAATTTTGAAATACTTTCAGTATTTCTCAAGCTGAAAGAACTGAAAAAAAAAATCAAACCTCAATCAAACAGCAATACTAAAGAATTCTATGGGCAAAATATTGAATGACACAGGAAGCATCAAAAGAAGATAGGAAGAATAAAGCTGTTATGAACATTGATGTACAGATCTCCGTTTGTGGCTCAGTTCTATTTTCCTTGGGGCATATTCTTAACAGTGTAATAACTGGATCATATGGAATTTCTAATTTAGCTTTTTGAAGAAACACTAAGCTGTCTTCCGGAGTGGTTGTACCATTTTACAATCAAGCAACAGTATATGAGAACTTCAGTCTCTTCACATCCTCTTCAACATTTACTGCTCTCTGTTCTGTTAAACTTTGCACTGTTCCTGAGGTGAGATGGTATCTCATTGTGGATTGATTTACAGTTCTCTGAATGTCAGTAATTCTGAGAATTTCTTCATGTATCTGTTGGCCATCCAACAGTCTTCCTTTGGGAAGTCTTCCCAAGTCTTTTGCCAATTTTGTAATTTGTCTTTGTGGAGGCCCCATAGTATTCCGTAAACATTCGTTATGAAACTGTTGTCTGAGACTTCATTGCAAAATGTTTTTTCCCAGTCTATAGGTTTTATTTTCACCTTATTTGGAAAAAGAATTTCCAAAGGCACAGAGGAACTTAATCTTTAAAAATTCCCATTCATTGATGTTATCTTTTCCTGGTTGTGAATTTCTGACTGTATTTTCAAGACTATTTCTATCATAGGATAGGCCTCCTAAATTTGGTCCCATTTTGTCTTTTATGATCTTTACAGTTTGGGGCTTTACCTCTAGGTTTCTAATTCACCTTGAGTTGAGTTGAGTTGTGTGTATGGTGTGAGATGTGGATCTGGCTTCAGCTTTCTGAAGGTAGAAGTTCAGTTTTGCCAACACCATTTGTTGAAGATCAGGTTATCATTTCATTATTTGATAGGTTTTATTTCCTTGTTGATTTTATCAATACCAGTTGATTGTAAGTAGATGGGTTAATTTCTGGGTATTAGATTCTGTTCCATTACTCTATGTGTCTGTCATCGTGCCAGTATCATGCAGTTTTGGTTATTACAGCTATGTAGTAGGATTTAGAACTAGCCTGAATGTCCACTAACAAATGAATGGAGAAAGGATGGTATATTCACGTGATGAAATATTATGCAGCACTCAGGAGCAGTGATTTTGACCATTATGCTGAATGAACTAACTCAATCTCATAAAGAAAAATACTGCATAAGAGCATTATTGCAAAAATAAAAGGATAATTAATAAAATGTGTATCAAAGTCTGAAGAAGGAAGAGAAGGGAGCAGGGAGGCTTAGGATGGAGAAAAGGCACAGGCTCACAGAGTTTGGTGGGTAGAGGAAAAGGGTGAAGGAATTAGAAAAGTTCCAGTAGAGACATAAAAGGACAGGTGATAGTAGGCATAGAGCAATAGTGATGGGTTTTATAAATCACAGTGTATAGAAATGATCATATGAAACACAATGTAGATGAAGGAATGGGTGAAACACAATGTATTTGAATTCTGTACTCAAACCAATATAATTTTTTTTAAAAAAGCAGATGAAAGAAATACACAGTCAATCTATAAAAAAAGTTTATTGACTATTTCAGAAAGTAGAACAGTTCAGTAATGTATGGTATGAAAAGAAGTTCAAGGTACATGAAAGGCATTGGGAGAAAATAAGCATGAGAATTGACAGAATACAAATTGAGGTGTTTCAACAAACAGATGCAGGCCTAGAAATGCTCACTAGCCTATATCAAGAAATTTGAAAGACAGGTACTCAGCCAGTTGACTGGAAGAGTTCTATATTTGTTACCATTTCACAGAAAGGAGTTATCCAGCAATATCATGAACATATAAATTAATCTTGCTTAAGGTTATTTAAAAATGTTGGAACACTGTATCAACAGGGATGTGCCAGAATTCCAACTGGAGTAAGAAGAGGTTGTAGAACGAAGGGATACCATTGTGGTTAGCAAATCTTAACTAAATGCAGAGAACAGTAGAAAGATGTTTATTTTGGTTTCATTATCTATGCAAAGGCATCCAACTGTGTATCTTAATAAATTAAGGATAGTATTGAAAAGATTAGCAATACAGAATACTTAATTGTGCTTATGTGAAAACTATATATAGACCAAGAAGCAGAAATTCAAACACAACAGGAGATACTCCATAATTGAAAATTATTGTATACTTTAACAATACCTATTTAATATGTAATATGTATGGACCATATGAAGATAAATGTGGAGTACTGACTGGAGGAGACTCATCAACAACCTGTAATATGCAAATAACACAACCTTGATTGCAAAAAATGAAGAAGACTTGAAGCACTGACTGAAGATCAAAGACTATAGTCTTCAGTGTGATTTACACTTTAACAACAAGAAAACAGAAATCTTCCTAATTGGATTAATAAACAATATGACAGAAGGAGAAATAAATAGTTCTCAATGACCTAATTTTACTTTGATTCACTATCCACATCCATGATAGTAGGAGTCAAGAAATTTTTAAAAATGTGTTGCATTGGACAAATCTGCTGTCAAGGATCCCTTTAAAGTGCTAAGGGGCAAGGATGTCAGCTTATACACTTGTTGTTATTAAGTGTGTCACAGTAAACCTATGCACAATAGCTTTGAACTCTATCCTATCCTGAGAAGTGAGCTTCATCCAAATTATGATATTTTCAAATGCTTTCTATGCATATGAAAGTGGAAAAATGAATTTTAAATGATCAAGGAAGAATTGATGCCTTTTAATTGTATCAGAAGAGCACTGACTATCTTATGGACTGAAAAAAAAAAATCCACACCAAAACCCGAAGAAATCTGTCTTGCAGGAAAGGCAACCAGAGTGTTCCTTAGAGGCATGAATGGGGACAGTTTGTCTCACATACTTTGGGCATGTTTTCCAGTCCTTGGAAAAAGAAATCATACTTAGAAAGTGGAGGGACAGCAAAAGACAGGAAAGCTGTCAACGTCAGTGTTGGCTGACACAATGTCTATTACAGTCACTAAAAATGTTGACTGACACAGTGACTATATCCATGAGTTTAAGCATAATGGAAATTATGAGGATGGGACAGGACAGAGCAAGGCTTTAATCTATTGTTGAAAAAGTTACTCATAGATTGTTCATAGGCAGCTGACTCAGTGACGTTTAACAACATACGAGAGGAAACATATTACTAAAAACTTTGAAAACAAAATTGTTTGGGGAATAAAAAGATTATAAATGAAGTACTTGGGTTCTAGATCCATTACTAGATGTCTTTAAGTCAAATTGGTAGGTTACACTTCTTACATTAGTGTAAGAAAAGACTTAAAGTGAGCTCTGGTGGCCTAGTGGCAAGAAACTGCACTACAATCCCAGAAGCACGTGGTTCGAATCCACCAGATGCTCTGCTAGAGAAGGAGGGACAATCTCCTCCTGTACCAGTCAGATCCGATTTGACGGCACACAAACAAAAAAAGAAAAAAAGAAAAAAAGAAAAGACTCGAAATCTTTGTAATGATCTAAAAGCTGTACATGAAGCAATTGAAGGTGATAGTCACAAAGAATCTGTCTCAAGTAGAAGCTGGCTCAATCATTTCAAAATAAGAGCAAATTTACATAAGTTAATAACTCCTGTCTCCCCTGATGTGATTTATATAGTATCTAAAAATACACCGGAAGGTCAATTATGAATCCTTCCCAACTTGACAAAATAGAACAATAATGCAATTTATATAATATCATACTGCTTAATTTTTATAATACATTCATCTAATACAATCAGTTAATTTGGTGATCTTTGTCACTAAAAATTTGCTACATTTTCAAAAACAATTTGAGTAGGGAACCTGTTAAGAACCAGTTAAGCAAGCGACTGTAAGATTTCAGATATACATGAATTGTTAGGAGGAAAAAATATGTTCTATGTACCAATTACTTTTCTATGTATTGTATTTATGATATTTTACTTAGCAAATTTAAAAATTAAAGGGATGTAATGGCAATTTATTATCTGAGTAGACTCACTTTGAATTTCTGGGGGACTTTTATGACACGTTTAAGTGATTGCTGCTGCTACCTCTGGCGCGAGCTGTTCACAGGTTATGTACATATAACTCAACGACAACTCATTTGTTGTTATTTGTTGTTAAGTGCTATCATCTTGTTGTTATTGTTGTTATGTGCCACAGAGTCTCGTGCAACTCATAGTGACCCTCTGTACAATAGCTCTGAACTTTGACCTATCCTGAGCCAGTCTGACACCAACACACCTAATCAAATTGCCCAGTTACAGTGTCAATACATCTCATCTAGGGTCGTCTTCTCCTTTGATGTCTCTCCACCCTCCCAAGAATGGTGTCCTTCTCCACAGGCTGGTCCCTCCTGGCTAAGGGACCAAAGTATTTGAGACAGAGCTTCAAAATGCTAGAAATTACAAAAAT
>NW_006399781.1:17058109-17077161 GCF_000299155.1 Elephantulus edwardii
AGAAACTTGATTTCATCCTCTCTAAGACAGACCTATTTGTCCTTCTGGCAGTCCATGGTATGTTCAATAATCTTCTTCAACACCACAATTCCAAGGCATCAATTCTTCTTCTGTCATCCTTAGTTATTGTACAGCTCTCTGATGTATATAGTAAGTGATTGCAAAGATAATGGTATAGATGAGGTGCACTTTAGTCTCTAGACTGACATCATTCCTCTGTAACAATTTAGAGAGTTCTCTGACAGCAGATTTTTCCAGTGCAATTCAACTTTTGATTTCCTGACTTCTGGTGCCAACAGTGTTGATTATGGAGCTGAGCAAGCTGAATCAAGTCAACTACTATCCACAGTCATCAGATCAGAAACTTGCCCTGTCCTGTAACATCCCATAACATCAGCTGTACTCAAGTCCATTTGTTACAGTCACTATGTCAATCCATTTCACTGAGGGTTTTCCCCTGTCTTTGACCTTTCCCAGTATGATATCTTTTCTCAAGGATTGACACCACCTGACAACATCAACTTGCCTTTTAATGAAAAAATTATCTGATTATTTAGAAATTAAAGGCAGTGACAGAATTTTCTAATATTAGTTAATAATATCATACTGGGATGGGGTACTTTCCTGCTTCTAGGTTTTTGACCCTACATCTCTTTATATGTATCACTCTATTGCTCTCCCCTTTCTATTTTGACCAATATTCTGAAAAGATTAATGTACACTTGCTATTTCCATTTAGAACTGTCTTCATAAGTGATCAAAATAGCCGAATCTTTATTCCCTTTCCCCTTTCTCCCACAAGTTAACATAATGGACTGTCAGGTGCCAACAAAAAGTAAGAACATTAATCATGTGAGTTATAGATTTAATCTATATTTCTTTGGCCTCATTCTTCATCACCTTTTCTAACTATTTCTGTGGGTGCAGAAGGAATTCAGCTTTTACTGGCTATAATTATACCTTCTGTGTCTTTATTTGTTCAAACCTAATATATTTGGCATTCTGGAATTTCTGAAAGTTGTCTCATATTTGAATACAATTAATACAATTAAATTTTGTTTTATCTTGTCCTTGAATCATCACATACACACACATGCACATTCTTCTTAGTTCTGACCTGGTCTAGAAAGCACATTAAATTAGCAAGAAGAGAGATGTACAATAGACAGTACACATAGCCTCTATTAACATTATTAACAGATAGGAGGCTTGGATCCTCCTTATCACCCTAGATTGCTCTTCTTCTGCACATACTATGTCAAAATATAATCCACATAATATTGGCATAAAAGTGAAAACAAATTTGCATTGAAATAGCATATAACTAACTATGTTTCCAAGTTAAGCTTGGAGATCTCACTGTCACTATGTCAAACAATGGTCAGAAAAGAAAGGCTTATCCTGAATAAAAATATAAGCATGCTACTTGGGATATATTCATGGGATGGAGCAGCTAGATCTTGTCTTTTCTTATTAGCAACCTGCCAAGGAAAAACTCACCTTGGAAATCAGGAGAAGAGTATAGAATTTTAAGTACTAGAATTGAGAAAGAAAGTTCCAAATGAGTTCACACTTATTAGAAAGAGGGGGAAAGACGTAGTAAAAAAGAGACTAGCAGGTATGTGGAGTCCTGGATGTTGTCATTGAAACCCACCCTCTGGAGTCCAGTTCCCTTCTGACACATAGGAATGAGTCAGAATTGACTCAACACTAACAAACTTTATAGCTCAATCTAGAAGAGATGAAAGAAACTGAAGGCAAACAGACATTTTGCCTATAAGAGAAGATGGAACTGAAATGTGCCTAACCAAAACCAAACTCATTAGGTCAATTCTGACTCAAACCAACACTTTATAGGACAAAATAAAAAATACTCAATTGGGTTTCCAAGGCTGTAAATCTTTATGGGAGCAGACTGCCTCATCTTTCTCCCTAGGAGAAATTAGTTGCTTTTGAACTGTCAGTGTTTTGTTTAGTAGTCCAACTCTTAACCCACTTAATCAATGTAATGCCAGGACATCATTCTTGGAACAGTGGAGGAACAATACAGGAGAGAAAGATCCCAGATGATATGTATTGATACAATAACTAGGCATATGGGGGTAGGTGTGTCGGAATCAGTGAGACAGGATCAGGACAGGGCAGGATTCAGAGCTGCTGTACATAGGGTCACTGTGCATCACAGCAACTTGACAGCACATAACAACAACAACATGGTATTGAACAATTTGAAGTCATCTAAACTATTGTAGAGTGGTTCTAGAAAATTAATGACCAGAATTTATGTTTTAGATAAATTGCTTTGTCAATTATTTTGCGTCTAGATAAAATAACAAAAAGAAGCCCTGATGGCAGAGTACTTAAGCTGCTAACCAAATGGTCAGTGGTTCCAACCCACCAGTTACCCCATGAGTGAAAGATGCAACACTTTTCTTACATAAATATTTATGTCTTAGAAATTCTGTAGCATAGTTTTACTCCATCCTATAATACTGGATAGTTTAACTCTATCCTGTAATATTTATAAAAAATCTCAGATGGCCTGGTAGTAAGAAGTTGTGCTGCTAATCTAAAGAAACATGGTTCAAATCCAGCAATTGCTCCATGGAAGAAAGATGGGCAATTTCCTCTTGTGTGGTTTACAGCTTCTGAAAACCTGCTGGAGAGCTACCTATGAGTTTGTTCCTACTTGATGGCATACAACAACAACATTTACACATACAACATAGATGACTTTGAATTGGAATTAACTCGAGGGCAGTTGGTTTTGTTATGAGGAAAGTGGCAGGCACAAAGTAGGCATTCAGGAAATGTTGAATAGTTGAATATCATGCAGGTATAGTCAATTCCTTGATCTTATTCTCTTGGCACATCATGAACTCTGCAGCAACTTTAAATAGGATACCCTAGGACTTGCTGAAGGCTTCTTGCATTTCTCTGCAAAAGGGTTTTCTCCAGCCTCAGGAGTTATTCTGCTGGTGAATCAAGCAGACTAAAGTATTACTGAAATAATGCTCAAATAAACTGAGATGGAAGCTGTTGGAATACTAAAAAAAGTTCTGTTTTTACAATAATGGTCTAATGTAGTATTTGTCCTTATGAGACTGAGTTATTTCACTCAGGAAAATGCTCTCCAATCTCTCCCACGTTATGTAGTTGTTTTTTTTTTAATTGTTGCTCCTGAGTGCTACATCGTAGTCCATCATGTGAATGTACCATAATTTCTCAATCCGTTTGATTGTAGTTGGACATATGAGCTGTTTCCATATTCTTATGAATAATGCTGCTATGAACATTGGTGTACAAATTTCCATTTGTGTCAGTTCTCATTTCCTTCGGGTATATTCATAGCAGTGGAATAGCTGGGTCAAATGGAAAAGTAAGTAGTAAATGTGTATGGGGCCTCAAGGGGGGAAGGGGTGGGACCACAGGGGTGAGGGTGGGAAGGGGGGAAGTCACAGGTTCAAACAATTTGGTGGGTGGAGAGAGGGGATAAAGTAAATGGGAATATCTGGTGGGAACCTGCAAAGACCAGGTAATGGTGGATATAATTCAATGGTGATTAATTTTATAAAGCACAATATATGGGAGTGATTGTATGAAACACAGGTGAATTAAGGAAAGTGTGAAACACATGAATTTTGTATGCAAACCAATATAAAATGAAAATTTTTAAAATAAAGAAAACCATTTCTTTCCCCTAAATAGAGACAACTCTGAGGTATAGTTAACTCACTCTCAAAGATAATTGGGTCCATTACCAACAGTTAAAAACTTCCTGTTTTCAGAGCTCCCTTTAACCCTTTAACTCCTCAAATTTGAATTTGTCCTCATGCTAAATAAGAATAGTGAAACAGGATTTCAGGTTTTTCTGTGCAAGCAAGGAAAGAGGTCCGTTAAGGAAAAGAAAATTTTTAAACATTGCAAAAGAAAACAAGTACGGGCAAAACAATTCTAATGACTCATGGAACAGAAGAATTTTTAGAGCTTATGAAGACTTAAGCTATGGAGACTTTGCGGTAATGAGTTGCACTGCCAACCCAAAGGAATAAGATTGAAGCCACCAACTGCTCTGTGGAAAAAAGATGGACAATCTCTGGTTGTGTGATTTACTGCTTCTGAAAACCCACTGAAAGGTCAGGTATCATCTGGTTCCAAATTAATGGTACACAACAACATAATGATTTACATGAGAAGGAGTTTCATGATTATTTATAAAGGATGGTGGGGAATTTGGGAAACAGCCTATACAAACAGATGGAGCCCTGCATGTGTTAACCAGGTTGTGCCAAGAAACCTGGAGGACAGCTACCTGGCCAACTGGAAGAAATCCATATTTATTCCCATTCCCAAAAAAAGGTGATTCCATAGAATGTGGAAAACGATATCATCACATATAAACAAAATCTTGCTGAAGATTATTTTTAAATGGCTACAATAGGACATCAACAGAGAACTGCCAGAAATTCAAGCTCTGTTTAAGTTATGGTATTAGGGCTATCATTGCTGGTGTCAGATCTATATTGGCTAAAATCCGAGAACACCAGAAGGATGTCTATCTTTGTTTTACTGATTAGGCAATGGCATTTGACTGTTTACATTGCAACAAATTATGGCTGACACTGAGAAGAATGGGAATGTTAGAACACTGAATTGTGCTCATGTAAAACCTATATTTTGTTCAAGAGGCTCTTTGTTAAAGAGCAAGGGAACACTGCATGGTTTAAAATCAAGAAAGGTGTGTGTCCAGATTGTATCCTTTCTCCATACTTATTCAATATGTGTTGTTGTTGTTGATTGCCATCGAGTTGAGTGTGACTTCTAGTGACTCTATGAACAAAAGACCTAAATGACTTTCCATAACTATTGTCATTTCTCCAAGTTTATAGAGTTTCCAGAACCATGTGGTTTAGGAAGTGGATGCCACTTCTGCTTCCAAATCTGTTTTACAACTGGAAGCGCCACCAAACACAATCCACATTGGGAAACCATTTTGGTATTTGATACCCCAATGGCACAAGGTTCAACATCACAGCAATCCAGGTTACTTCATACTGCACATTGACTAAGAGGGATATACAAAGTGGAAGAATGTTCCTCCAGATATAACAGCACCCGCCTCATTTAGCAGTATTAAGTGTCATCAAGTCAAATACAACTGAGAGTAAGCTTTGCATAAAAGACCTGAGCTCTGTACTTTAACTAACATCATTTCTATATGTATGTTGTTGTTGTTTTTGTTGTTAAGTGCCATCAAGTCGTAGGCAACCCTATGAACGAAAGTCCTCAACACTTGTGTGACACTTGTGTGACTGTCATCCTTTCTCCAGGTTCATAGGGTTTCTGGAGGCAAGCTATTATGGAAGTGGATACCACTCTTGCTTCCAAGCTTGTTTTAATCGGGGAGCTCCACCCAACACCATCCACCATGGGTAACCATTAACGCACTTGACACATGTATATGTAAACTATATGTATACTGAACAAATAATTTGTGAAGTTGGACTGCATAAAGAAGAATGTAGCATCAGGATTGAAGGGAAACTCACCAACAAACTGCATTATGCAGATGACACAACCTTGCTTGCTGACTTGAGGGATGACTTAAAGCCTTTGTTGTAAAAGGTCCAAGACTACAGTTGTCAATATAGATTATACCTTAACATCAAGAAAACAAAAGTCCTTACTCCTGGTCCAATAGGCAACATCATGATAAATGAAAAAAAGGTTGAAGTCATTAATGATTTCATCTTACTTGGATCTATAATCAATACCTTTGGTGTCATTGGTCAATAAATCAAAAGAGGAGTCACACTTTGAAAATCTGCTGTCAGTGACTTCTCCAGAGTACTAAATAACAATGATATCTATTTAAAAACTAAGAAGCGTGTTATAATAATATTAAGCATTTTTAATAATAATAAGCATTTTCTTGTGTACCATCAAGTCAGAACTTACCCATACCTGGTCCTCTGGTGGATTTTCAGAGGCAGTTAATTGCGTACAAAGAGATCATCCATCGTATTCCTGCAGAGCAGCTAGTGCCCTTGACCAGCCTGCCTTTGGGATTGTAGTGCAACTTCTTGCCACTAGGCCACCAGAGCTCCCTGGTTCCATGGTCTTCTCAATTACTTGCTATGGATCTGAAAGTTGGATAATGACTAAGGATGATAGAAAAAGAATCAGTGCCTTTGAGTTGTGGTGTTGGAGAAAGAGTACTGAATATACCATGGACTGCCAAGAGAACAAACTGGTCTGTCTTGGGGAAAGTGAAACCAGGCTGTTTCTTGGAGGCAAGGATGGTCATGGTTCATCTCACATATTTTGGGCATGTTGTTAGGAAAGACGAGGCCTTGGAAAAAGACATAATGCTTCAAAAGGTAGAGGGTATGTGAAGAGAGAAGGTCCTCATCATAATAGATTCACGCAGTGATTGTAAAAATAGGCTCAAGTATGTTGGGGATGATGAGGACAGCAACTGACAGGACATGGTTCAGATCCACTGTTCACTATGAGCTTCAGTCAACTTAACAATGCACAACAACCACCAACACAACAACAACAACACGATAATTGAGTGCAAGAGCAGCTAGTTCTTCAAAATGAACTCTATAGCAGAGGCTTCTGAATCAAGAATCATTACATCATGGGCTGGTGCACATGTGCTATAGAACAAAGTTCTTCTGTCCCATTCTCCTATCCAGCAGATAGCTTTATTTCTTGCTTGGGAGATAGTTTCATATTTTGCTTGGGAAGACCAGTTCTTGATCACAAGCACAGTTTCTGTACGTGTTTCAGGAACACACTTAAACTTGCTTTATTTCAGACCAGGTTTTCAGGAAGTTAATCTAGGAAGAATATGTCTTAGAGCAAAGGAGGTTAGCAATCACCAGACGTTAGTGGATAACAGCAAAGGCAATTACAGGATACTAGGAAGGGTGGAGCGTTGAAATTCCTAGGCGAGCGCTAGTCCCCTATTTCATACTCATCTACCAATATGAGTTGTTGTGGGGTCAATTCCAAAACATCGAGACCCCATGGCCTTCAGAGCAGAACTATGCTTAATGAAGTTTTTAGTGGCTGATTTTTCAGAAGTGGATCTGGACCACTAATCCTTTTTTTCCAAGGCACATCTTGAATTTCCAACTTTTTGACTAGCAGCCAAATGTATTAACTAAGTGTATAGCCCAGGCACACCACTCTAAGGAACCATTTATTGATGTTCCTCTCTACCTGTCTTATTTTCCTCCTCTCTCATTCCTGGAATTACCTCCCAAATAAACTTGTGCCATAAAGCTGATTTTAACTCATAGTGACCCAAGCACACTATGTGTCTCCAAATCCTACACTTAAAGACAGCTTTGGGACTGTGGGGGTGAGTTGTCACAAATTTTTATAACCAATTAAACAAAGATACTTTCTCTTATCATTGCCTTAACCTTGTAACTCCTTTTAAAGGATCTGTGACCCCCTGGGTCTAAAGTTATTAGTCAAGGAGAAATGTGTCTTTAAATCCTATGAGATAAATTTTGGAATTCATTTACCTGAAAAATAATTAGATTCTGTTGATTATAAACCCAAAGTAAGATTGTCATTTATTTTTTAAAAGTAAATTTATTCACCAAATTGCGATAAAGTTACAAATTACAAATTTGTATTGCATTTATAAGGGACATGTATTAATGATAATATTAATTCCCTATACACACTCAACCTGTTCTCATTCAAATCACTTACCCGTTCAGTAACTCCATTTTTCTTATATATAAAGTGGAGATAATCATGTTTGCTGGCTCCTTCACAAGGACATGGTGAGGATTAATGAGTTAATGCTGGGGAAGCACATTTCTGCCTTTAGTGAATGTTGCTATATAAATGCAAATTACTGCATTACAGCCAGGATTACATGTAAAATGCAATGACTTTTGGATTCTTGATTGTTTCATAACACCAAGAAAGAATTCTAACCTGAACATAGCTGCTTCCATTTTTTTTGGTCCAGGGTGAGCAGGGGGAATCAGCATGAAAGGTAGCCAGGAATATGAGAGTTGTTTATGATTTTTTTTCCTCTGACCTTCTCATCTCCTAATTGCTTGTGACTTTTGTGTCCCCTCTCAGCTATCTATCAAGTCAGTCCCTTCATCATCTCCTGTGTTGCAGTCACTCCTGGAGCCCTTTGATGCTTATTTAAATGAGCTATTTGGCTTCTGTTAAAAGAGAAAGCAAATATGTATGAACAGTTGACTGGAAAGCCAATTTACTCTGTAAATTTTCACTCAAATAACTTTTTTTAAAAAGTTAAAAGTAAAAAAGATTTAGTCTAAATCTTAATATTTTCCATTTTTTGAGAAGACTTTTTAAAACATATGGACATTTTTTGAAATTTGAGTGTAAGTTTATAAGTCATGTTTTATTCAATCATGCACATTTATTTTCTTATAAAATTAATTCCAAATTATTAACATATAAAGGGATATGTGGTGGCCTACTGGTAAGAAGCTACACTGCAATCCCAAAGGCACATCTCTTGAACCCACCAGCTGCTCTGTGGGAGAAGTATGGGAAATCTCCTCCCATGCAATTATCTGCCTCTGAAAGCCCATCAGAGGGTCAACTATGGGTCAGTTCAGACTCAAAGGTACACAACCACAATGTAGATAGACTTACTTCTTTCTCCTAACTCATTCTTTGGCAAAACCAATTGGGCAGATGCTTAGAAGTTGTCAGAAGACAGGGGAATTAAGGCCTTTCTTTTACTTTGATTAATGCACTCCCTGTGTGACAATTGAGTAGCATTCCATGATGTACAAGTCAATGTTTGTACCCAGGGAAAGATTACCCAAAGAGCAAGGTATACACTGACTTAATTGTTCATTTACTAACCTGTAGCTGTATGCCACTTACTTTGCTAATCTTAGATTGTTGTTAGGTGTCATCTAGTCAACTAAGAAGCTCTGCTGGCCAGCCTATTGGATAAAGAGTTGCCTTGACTCATCTGAAGGTGAGCAATTCAAATCCATCTGCTCCACGGGGAAAAAATGAACTATCTCCTTCCACACGATCTATAGCCTCCAAAAACCCTCTGAAAGGTCAACTATGAGTTGGTTCCAACTAAATACCAATGAGCTGGGTTTGGATTTGGGGAGGTTTTTTATGGTCCTGTTGATTATACTTCATAACGACCCAACGAACATCAGATCAGAACCTTTTCTTACTCTGTGCCATCCTCACAGTCTCTGCTTATCTTGAAACAAGTGTAGTATTTATTAGTCAAGCTAGTATTTACCACTTGGGCCACTCAGCTTAATCCTTCCTAATTCAAGAAGACCTCTTCCAGCCCCCTCTCTGGTGGTGTAGTCCACAGGGAGGTCACTGTTAACCCAATGACAATCCTCAATGAAAGTTTTAATTCATCAACACCTCTACAGGAGAAAGATGGGACATCTCCTCCAGTGTGATTTACAGTCAGATGGAGCGTCAGCTAGGAGTAAGTTCCCACTTGACAGCAATGAGCTGAGTTACTTGACCTTGAATGAGTTGTTTTCTATCCTGAAACTACTCATCTCCATATATACACAAGATGGCGGATAAAAAAATAATAATAATACAGAGTGTAAGCAAGTTTCCTCCAGATCCCCAAAGCCTCATTCTAGAGGCAATCATTAGTAATAATTTCTAACCAATTTTCCCCAGCTGTAGTATGTATATTGTTGTTATTATGTGTCATCCAGTTGAATACAATGCATAGCAACCCTATGAACAACAGGTCTGAATCCTATCTTATCCTGTGCTATTCTCCTTACCTCTGACACACTGGGCCCACTGCTGCAGTCATTGTGTCGGTCCATCTTGTTGAAGGGCTGTATACATACACAAACACACACATACATATATGTGTGTGTGTGTGTGTGTGTGTGTGTGTGTGTGTATACTGCTAGAGCTCTGGTGGCCTAGTGGCAAGAAATTGTACTACAATCCCAAAGGCATGTGGTTCAAGGCCACCAGCTGCTCCGCGGGAGAAGGACAAGTCTTCTACTCCTGTATATTTACTCCCTCTGAGAACCCACTGGAGGGTCGGCTATGGGTCGGTTCCGACTTGATGGTACTCAACAACAACAACAACTTATACTGTTAAAGAAGTGATGCATTTGAGTTATGGTGTTAGAGGAGAGTACTGAATATCCCATGGACTTCAAAAAAACAAACAAATATGCCTTAGAGAAAATGCAAACAGACTGCTCTTTGGAGACAAGGATGAAAAATCTTCATCTCACGATGTTTGAACATATTATTAGGAAAGAATTCCTTGGAAAGGTGAAGGATCAGCAAAGTAAAGGAAGACCCTCAAAGATGGGTTGATGCTGTCTGCTACAATGGGTTCGATTGTGTCAGAGATTGTGAGGATGGCACAGGCTAGGACAGGGCTCAGATCTGTTGTTCATTGAGTCACTGTGAGTTGTACTTGACTTAACAGCATTTAAAACCAACAGACTGTTAAAATAACAGAAGCGGTAGCATCAATTAATCTTTTAATAACAAAAATATAATCTCATCACTCTCCTATCTAAAACTGTTCAGTATTTCCTATCTCTATTGGGGAAAAAAATAATTCCTAATTGGATCCCATCAAGTCCTGCATGATCAGGTACCCCCTTCATTCTCCCACCTTATTTTGTGTCCCATTCCCTGTCCCTCTCTGTTCTGAGCACACTGACCTGCTCTCATTTTCTCATAAAGGCCTTCCTTTTCACACTTTATTGTAGTCTCCTGCTACAGTGACAGGGAGCTGTCAGAAGTTCCAACAGTGTTTAGAAGGGGCCACCCATGGCAGCAGGAATATCATTGCTGATGTCAGATGTATCCTGGCTAGAAGCAGACAATATCACAAGAATATCTATTTGTGTTCTGTTGACTATGCAAGGGCATTTGACTGTGTGGATCATAACAAAGTATGGATAACATTGAGAAGAGTGGAAATCTCAGTACATATAAGTGTGCTCATTAAAAATCTATACTTAGATTAAGAAGCTGTTTTCCAAATGGAGCAAGGGAACTTTGGTATGAATTGCATCTTAACTTCAAGAAAGCAAAGCAACTCACCACAGAACCAATAGTCAACACCATGATAGATGTAGTTGTATTGCACTGGGTAGGTATAATTTCAGGGACTTCTCTAAAATGATGGATAACAGTGATGTGAGTTTGAAGACTAAATGTGCCTGATTCAACAACAATGTGCTGTTGAGTAGCCTGTGACTCATAGCAGGCCTATGTACAATAGTTTGGAACTCTGCTCTATCCTGTGCTAACCTTATTGTCTCCGACACATCTACCCTCATTACCCGAGTCACTGAGTCAATTAATCTCATCAAAGGTCTTTCTCTTCTGAGCTGTTCCTCCACCCTCTCAAGCATGATATCCCTCTCCAAGGACTAGTCCCACCTTTGTAACATACCCAAAGTATGTCAGATGAAGCTTCAAAATCGTTGCCTCCAAGGAACAGCCTGATTTCACCCTCTCTGGGGTGAACCTGTTTTTTCTCTTAGCAGTTCATGGCGTATTCAGTATTCTTCTCCAGCACCACAGCTCAAAGGCATCAATCAATTCTCCTTCTATCATCCCTAGTCATTGTCCAGCTTTCTGTTGCATAGCACATAATTGCGAAGACCATGGCCTGGATCAGGTGTACCTAGTCTCCAGACAGACATTGTTGCTCTTTAGTACTCTGTAGATGTCCCTGACTATATATGTATGTGTGTGTGTGCGTGTGTGTGTGTGTGTATGTATATATGTGAATATACATGTATATGAGTGTATATATCAGCAACTTCTCAGGAGAAAGATTGGCAGTCTGTTAAGATTTGCAATCTTGGAAACTGAATGCACAGTTACTACGAATTATAATTAACTTGATGGAACTGGGTTTGGGTTTTTGTTGTTATTAACTTTTTAAAAGTTGTAATAAAATATACAATGTGATAAATACCATAGAAAAGTAAAAATTCATTTAAAACACTTTAACAGGGAAGACCAGAAAACTCTTCATAAAGGAAATGACCTTTAAGCGCTTTGTGGTACTTACACAGTAAGTTCAAATAAGTGTTTGAGGTAATGATGATAATCCTTTCAAGAGTTAAAAAAATCCTTCATTAGGCACTGTGGTTAATTATTTCTTCTCTTTTCTGTCATAATCAAATCTCGGGAGACAGAAATAGATGCAATATAATACTCTCTTCTTTGTTTCCTCAGTTCTGATTGAGGGGAAAAAAATGGACACTGTGATCTTCTGTGATCTGTCATTTTTAATTACAGTTTTACCAAGTAACTATTCCTGTGACTACAACCCATCTCGTAGTCAGCTTTACTATAAACCTCATTTGAAACTGCATGTACCTCTGTCTGTGTACATATTATGTAAACATAAATTATTGTTACTCTGTGTTCTCTTCAAAATTTGTTACTTTAGGTAAAACTGTGAAGAAGACTGTGTCTTATTTATCGCTGAATAAAAGTCTCGGTGCATAATAATTGTACATATTTGCTGAATAAATGGTCATCCCTATTATTAAATTGCAATCAACATTTTTGTGTCCATATTCCAAAATATCAGAGTAAATGAAGGGTGTGGCTATTCTGGTTTTGGCTCCACTGAATCTATATTTTCATGCCACATCTATTTATAGAAACACAAAGCAAATAGAGCAGTAGATATAGATCTAAGAATTCATGAACAACAATCCAGTTTTGGGAATGACCCACAAGCACATCAGATGGCTTCGCTATAACTGTGGCTTAGAACAAAACGAGGCAAAAAAAAAGTTCTTTTGCATTTTCTAAAAAAGAATTCACATGCAGAGACACATTCTGTCCCCACGACAGAATTCAATTAAATAGACACATTACTCTAATTCAGTAGTATTGGCTTGGCACTGCAACTGTCCATCTGCCTGAGGTTTGTCATCCTTTCACTCAGAAGCCCACTACTCAATGAACTTGGATATTCCCATAAAAGAGGTGTCAGGTGAATCACAATGATAGTAGCTCTCTTTGATTATGTTAGTGGATATTTTGCAGTCTCTACCTAGATCCACTGGACTCCAAAAAGAATAAACAGATATGTCGTGATGAAGGTGCATCCAGAGTGCTCCTTGGAGGTAAAGGTGATAAAGCTTCGTCTCACGTTCTTTGGGCCTGTTGCCAGGGGAGCCTATTCCTTGGAGAGGGACATCATTCTTTGAAAGGTGGAGGGTCTTAAAAAAAAAAGAAGAAGAAGAAGACCCTTAACTAGATGGATTGACACAGTGACTGCTGCAACGATGGGCTCAAGTATGTAAAGAGGATGAGGATAACAAAGGGCAGGGTTCAGATGAGTTGCACTCGACAGCATCTAACAACACCCCGATCCCTTTAAATTCCTTTTTCCATGTATAAGAATCTGATCCATAACTTATGTGTTCTTTTGCTTTTATAATCCACTGCAGTCACTCAATCCAAGGATGTGCTAGGGCTGACAGAGGCCACGCTTGCACCGTCAGATGGACCTGGATGTTTACCTTCCCCACAGGGGCCATTAGCTAATAACTAATTTGTAAAGGTGTATGAAAAACCATCCTTCTTAAGTGAATGAAACATCAAGAATTATTTACATTTTATCCCTCCCAGTACGATAATGCTGAAGCTGGGATTTGGCCCAAATCTTAGACACTTGCTTGGCTTCTTCTTAATTTCTTTCTTGCTTGCACGTTTTATTATTGGTTCCCTTGGGTACATCTCAGTATGAAATCACCTGCTCACAAATTCTTGCCTCAGCATCTGCTTTTTGGGGAACTCAGCCTAACATATTTCGTGTTGAAAGTGGATTCGGGAGTTGGCTCACATGCCAGCCAGTTGGGAACTAGGAGTCCCTCACTAGCAGTTAGGCAAGCTAGTGTTGATAGCCACTGTCACAGCAGAGAACTACAGTCATGGACTTCTGTGGGATGGGCTGACACACTTTATGTTGTGACTGATTGGCTTGTACAATTTCTCAGTTATTTAAGAAATCTGAGGGAAATGGAGACTATGAGGACTATAAAATTGGCTGTGTTGTTTCTTGGTGTCACTAACACCCTGAAGAAAATGACAAGGTCAGACGTGAAAGTCAGAAAGCCTCCTTAGCAGCATTTACAGACAATCTCATTTCCAGCACCCAGGGAGCCAGGCCACGGTCTTTTAAAAATAATAGACCTTTAGAGGAGCCTTATCAAGACTTCTTAGCAAAGTAAAAGCTTTGATGGGGACGTAATTTTAACCTAAGGTTTGGGATGTCGACATTTAGGTAGAGACAGAATTGAGAAGTTTGGGCCATCTGGGCCTGCATTACAGGCCATTTCCACTTAATAGGAGATCATAACTTATATCCTGCCTGAATACCATACAGAGGCCTTAAATGAGCAAATGCCTTGTGTTTTTCAGGATACTATCAGCCTGCCTCAGGTTCCATCCCAACCTTCTCTCCTGCCGACTAGACTATAAACTGGGGGCAGGGACTTCACTCTGATCCATTTTGAGAATTTCTGTCCTTTACAAGGAAAGAATATTCAAGGAGAACTTTGAATTAAGGTACTTCAGCACCTGGCTAGCATGTCTGGAAGTGACTTTTGAGGGTTTTAGACCACATTAAAGGCTGTATCTCAAACTGGATAAGGACGAGTTTGAAAATATGAGGATGATTCCTGAAACAAGATTTAATCTCTTGTAAAGAGAATCAGTCGATGTGCTACTAAGATGGTTTCTGGAAGTTTAAGGTGAAATTATCTACTTTAAAAGAGATTCTGATGACAGAAATTCATTGGAAAACTATTAAGAAGACAGCAAGTCTGAATGAATCTTTTAAGATTCTAGGGCGAACCCTAGAAAGAAATTTATGTTCCTTTGCAAAGTCCAGAGGCCATTCCTTTATTTACACAATCAGCAATGCACTGGAGAGGGTGTCCAGCAATGTTCAGACACTCAGTTGTGATGTCCTCCATAGGCCAGGGCTTATGGCATGAGATGTTGATATGGAAGCAAGTCTCCTTGATGACAGTAGGAATAGCAGCATTCCAGAATATAGGAGTCAGGCTCTTCATTGTCAGGGAAAATGTGAACTTGATTCCCATAATGATTGGCAAGGTTGGTCACCTTGGAGCAACAGATGTCCTGCTCTTACACAGTAACTCCACTCTGAACGCTGGTGTAGGTGAATCCTCTCAGCAGGCTGAGCTATATGCAGTGTTGCTGGTCATGCACTTTGTGTAGAGAAGAAAGTTGTCTGAGGTAAGGCTACCATGGGCTTTTCATCAGAAAAATATCAAGTTAGAGGAAAGATTAAAGGGATCATTTCCCCAGCAAGGAATAGTTAATCAGTATTGTGGTTTTGAATTTTCAGTATATGTTGTTGCTGTCATGTACCATCAAGTCCCCTGTGACTCATAGCAAACCTGTGTACATTAGCTCTGAACCTTGCCCTGTCCTGAGCCAATCTCATCATCTCCAACAGACCAAATCCCATTTCTCCAGTCACTGAGTCAATCTGTCTTATTCCGGCTTTTCCTGTTCTGTCCCTCCACCCTTCTGAGCATGATGTCCTTCTCCAAGGACTGGCCCCTCCTGATTCATAGCAAGTAATTGCAAAGACCATGCCCTGCATCCGGCACACCTTACTCTCTAGACTGACATCCTTGCTGTCCAGAACTCTGGAGAGGTTCCTGACAGCAGGTTTTTTTAATGCAATTAGTCTTTTAACTCTACTGGCCTGAACACCCCTAAATAATAAGATGGCACCTGGGGTTTTAAGTTTATTAAGATTCTTATGGTTTCCTATGGTGCAAACATTCTTCTCTCTGACAAACATCATAAGCTGATGCCCAGAACATAAAATTGTAGAAAAAGGAAGGCTAAATTATCCAAGTGGGTCATTATGAGTGATAGTGAGCAGTACAGTATCTCTTTCTATTTCTTGTACTTTGGGTCCCTCTTGGTTACATTTAAGAGAGAAGGAGCAGCATTATATAAAAGTTACTGATGAAAGGAGAGAGCACCAGAGGAATGTCTATCTGTGCTTCATTGACTATGCAAAGGTGTTTGACTGTGTGGATCACGACAAACTGTGGCTAACTCTGAGAAGACTCTGAATCCCAGACATCTGGGTGTTTATGTGAAACCTATCCTTGGACCAGGAGGCAGTCAGAAAAGAGCAAGGAGACACTACACAGTTAAAAATTGGGAATAGGGATGTGTCCTATCTCCATACCTTTTCAAGTTATATATACAAAAAATCATCTGGAAGGCTGGGCTATATGAGGAGGAATGTGGCATCAGGATTGGAGGAAGACTCATCAAAACCTGTGGTATGCAGATGACACACCCTGCTTGCTGAAACTGAGGAGGACTTGAAGCACTTGCTGCAGAAGATAAAGGACTGCAGCCTTCAATATGGATCAAAGCTCAACATCAAGAAAACAAAGATTCTCACCACTGGGCCAATTGACAGCATTATGATAGATGGTGAAGAGATTGAGACTGTGATAACAGCTTTAGTTTGCGTGGCTCCACTGTCAACACTTTTGGTACCAGCAGCCACAAAATCAACAGTCCAATTGCATTGGGAAACCTGGCTGTTAGGGACCTCTCCAGAGTACTGAAGAGCAATGATGTCAGTCTGGAGAACAATGTGCACCTGACCCAGGCCATAGTCTTTGCAATTGCTTGCTATGCATCAGAAAACTGGACAATGGCTAAGAATGACAGAGAATTGATGCCTTTGAGCTCTGGTGCTGGGGAACAGTGTTGGATATACCAAGGACTGCCAGGAAAACAAACAGGCTCATCGCAGAGAGGGTAAAACTAGAATTCTCCTTAGCGGCAAGGATTCTGAGACTTTGTCTGACATACTTTGGGCATGTTGCAAGGAGGGTCCAGTTCTTGGAGAGGGACATCATGCTTGGGAGGGTGGAGGGACAGTGCAAGAGAGGAAGACACTCAATGAAATGGATTGATTCAGTGACTGGGGTAATGAGTGTAGGTGTGTCAGAGACAGTAAAGTTGGCACAGGGTAGAACAGGTTTTAGGCCTATTGTACATAGGATCACTATTAGTTGCAAGTGACTCAACAGCACAAAACAACAACTGGTTAAAGGATATATTGTTGTTGTTGCTGTGTACTATTGAGTTGGAACTGACCACTAGCTGATCCTCCTGAAAGTTTTCAAGGGCAGTTTATCACATGGGAGCAGACTGTCCATCCTTCTCCTATGGAGAAGCAGGTAGATTTGAGCAGCATGCCTTTAGTATTGGGTCACAGCTTCTTGCCATTAGGCCACTAGAGCTCCATTTAAGATATAAAATAAACAAGCAAACAAATCACATATAACACCCTCTAAAGGAAAGAATAACTGGATTAGTCTTTAAACTGGCATCATTATTCTTCAGTGTTTTGGAGAAGTCCTTGATAGCAAATTTTCCCAATACAACATGTTTTTTTATTTCTTAACTGCACTTACCATATTTATTGGTTGTAGTTGCAAGTAAAATAAAGTCATTGACAACTTCTCTCTTCTCCATGTACTGTGATATTTCCTAATAGTGCAGTCGTGATCTTTTCAACTATTTCCTATGCTTCCAAAAAGTGGACAACTATGGTATTGAAAGAAGAGTACTGAATAGCCCGGATTGTCAAAAGAACAAAGTCTGTCTTAGAGGAAGCACAACCAGTGTGCTTCTCATAGGCAAGGACGGGCTTCGTCTAACACACTTTGGGCATGTTATCAGGAAGGGATAGTTCTTGGAAAAAGGCATCATGTTGGAAAAAGTGGAGAATTAGAGAAAGAGGAAGACCTTCAACAAGCTGGATTGACAATGTAATTGTAACAATGAACTCAAGTATATGAAAGAAAATGAGGATGGCACAGAGTAAGACAAGGTTCAGATCTGTTGTTTATAAGTTGCTGTGAGTTGTAGTCCACTTGATGGCACTACCTACAAAAAAGACAATAGCCTCACTTTGCAGGGTGTCATCTCCAAGCTCGTGCCATAGCTGCTTCTTTAAGAGCATCAGGGCTGGGGTAAGACTGAGAAAAACTGGGTAGATTATGTATACTGAATTGAAACAGATGAGGGAGAGGACAGTTTAAAAGTGATATATGATAGCATATTATGATTATCACAGGAATCCAGAATTAAGGTTGCATAGTGGAGTGTACTCTGGGCAGTGAGGACGAGGGACAGGGTCGGGGTTAGGAGGATTGTATACCAACAAAGAAGTTTATCGTTTGCTTTTCAAAGAGAGGAGTGAACTGGGAGGAGGGGGGGAGGTAAAGAAAAAAGTACAACAATGAATGAATGAATGAATGAATAAATGAATGAATGAAAATCCAAAATCTCTGTAAATTTTCATTAAAATCAATAAAATCATTAAAAAAAGTTCCTTGATCTGAGCTTTGCAATGCAAAATGCTGTTAGTTAGTCACATACTAGAACAATCCTTGTATTCATGAGTGCTGTGAATGATTGACACGTTCAGCTTTTAACTGAACTGTTGGAGAGTCAAGTCCATTCAGAGGAACCTCAGAAGAAATATTTAATGATCTACTTTAAATAAATGAAAATCTTATGGGATAATGGAGTTGCCATGATTCAGAATCAATTGTTGTTGTTGCTGTTGTTGTTATTGTTATGTGCCGTCGAGTCGCTTGCGACTCATAGAGACCCTATGTACAACATCCCTAAACTCTGCTCTGTCCTGTGCCAATCACACCATCCCCGATACACCCATCCCGATTACCCCAATCACTGAATCAATCCAGCTCATAGAGGGTCTTTCCCTCCTGCTCTGTCCCTCCACCCTCCCAAGCATGATGTCCCTCTCCAAGGACTTATCCCTCCTTGCAACATGTCCAAAGTATGTCTTATGAAGCCTCAGAATGCTTGCCTCCAAGAAGCAGGCTGGTTTGACCCTTTCCAGGATGAATCTGTTTGTTTTCCTGGCAGTCCATGGTACCCTCGATACTCTTCTCCAATACCACAGCTCAAAG
>NW_006399781.1:17078341-17082135 GCF_000299155.1 Elephantulus edwardii
TAAAGCATCAATTAGACAGAATCAAATAGACAGTTCAAAAATATTTTAAAGATGAACCTTTGAATAGAAATGCCAGCCAAAGAATTGTGGACAATGGAGACAAAACCTTAGGATGAATCACCTCTACCCATTTTGGGAAGAAATTCTGATGTCATCAATTTGCTACCAGAGGGATAATTGGTCTTCTTGAAGGAAAGTACCATATGGTGAGTTCAATGTTAGTTCCTGCTGCTAAAGCTGCAACAGATGTTCAATAAATCTTTATAATAGAAAATCAGTGCTGTCAGCCCCTAATAATCTCCATCTCTGGCACTATGATGACTTGATACAGGTACCAAGGCAGCTGAAAATGTTCTTGTTAGGTGTATTGCAACTGATTCTTACTCCATTTTTTCTTTAATTACAAAGCTACTTTTAATAGTTTGGGATGAGCCCCACAGGAATTAAAAAGTTTGGGAAAGGGTGTGGCCCAGAGGGAGAGGGGCTTCCTGAGGGGAAGGAAGCACAAATGGGACTTGCTGCAGACTCAGGGCAAAGAGAATGCCATCAGTGCTGAGACCTGTGAGCATGACAGGAGGAAATGCCAGAGTAGTGGGACTGGCTCCAGGCACAAAGGCGAAGAGCAAGAGGGTTGGACACAAGCCACAAAGCTACTTGGGTTCCTCCTTCTTGTTTGCCTTTTTCTGCTTCTGCTGCATGATCTCCACATCCCTCTGCTTGCTAGCAGCGGCGGAAAGGCCTTCATCTCTGCGCTTTTCCTTAACTGAGTCGCTCTGCTTTTTCATATTCTTCTGGCGGGCGACCTCGCGCTGGTTACCGCGGGTCATGGCGATGGCAGCTGCTCTGGCCTGCGTAGATGGCATCCCTCGCTCTGTCTGACGTTACAGGCCTGATTCCTACTCTTAACAGAACTAGGTTCAGGAGGATAAACCATGGAATAACCCCCGTCCTCCCCCATCCTCGCAGGCACTGCTGTGCTGGAGTCCACTGTTGCAGGCACCGTGTCAATCCATCTCGTTGCCAGTTTCCTCCTTCCGCTGACCCTCTACTACCAAACATTTAAGTATTTCTCCAGGCACTGCTGTGTGTAGATTGGCTGTCATCTTCCCTACCTCCAAGGAGCATCCTGGCTGAACTTCTTCCAAGACATATTTGTTCCTTTGGCAGTCCATGGTGTCAGTATTTATTTAGCTTTTGAGTTTTAATAAAGAGCTATGTGACATTAACAAAAACACCATGTGATATTGATCAGTCTACTTATTTTTAATCTACTTCCCATGCATTAAATATGCCCTTCACAGTATATCAATACTCTCCATCAATACAATTCAAAGGCATCAAATCTTCTCCAGTATTCTTCACTCATTGTTCAAATTTCACATGCATATGTTGTTGTTGTTAGATGCCATTGAGTTGAGTATGACTCATTGCGACTCTTTTAACCAATTTGATGCTGTCCTATCCCATGTCATTCTCACAATCTCTGGCACACTCAAGGCCATTGCCACAGTCACTGTGTCAGCTCTCCTGGTCGAGGTTCTTCCTCTCTTTTGCTCTCCCTCCAACTGCCCAAGCATTCCTCTCCAGGGATGCTCAAAGTTTGTTAAATGAATCCTCATCATCTTTGTCTTTAAGGAACACTCTGAACTTTTTCTATGACATAGCTGTTCATTCTTTGGACCATTCTTGGTATCTTCAGTACTCTTCTCCACCACCATCACAATTTTTAAAAAAATCAGTGTTGCTTCTGTCAGCCTTACCCATTGTCCAGCTCTCAGTAACTAAAAAAAAAGGTAATTAAAAATACCGTAGTCTGGGTCTGAAGAACTTCATCCCTCACAGTAACATATTTGCTTTATAGTACTTTAAAGAGAGCTGTATAGAGCTTATATTTCAGAGGTTTGTTGTTGTTGTTGTTATGTGCCATCGAGTTGCCTGTGACTCAAAGCCTATGTATAGCAGCTCTGAACCTTTCCCTGTCCTGAGCCAGTCTCACTGATTCTGACACACCAAACTCCATTGCCCTAGTTACTCAATCCATCTCATCCAGGAGCCTTCCTGTCCTGCACCATCCCTCCACCCGTCTGATCATGATTTTGTCCTAGATACTTGAGTTTTTAATTTCCCTTTCCCAGATATTTTCTCTCTAGTGGAATTTAACAAAGGACACAGAAGTCGACTCTTTGGATCTATTTCTACAGTCCCTTACTCACACCGCCCCCATCCTGACCCCAGATGCATGTCTGTAGTCTTGTTCCCTCCAGATCTCAGACAAATTAAAAACTTGTTCACCATAGACTTAGAGCAGTGATGAATCAACAGAGGATGATAGCATACTAGCTTCTTTCCATCCCTGCTAAGTCTACTGGCATGAGAAACCTTAAATAACAAGAGGGCACTTGTGTTCTTAATTTGTTCTTAATTTGGAAACTCTGGCAGACATCAGAACTTAAAGTTCTGTGGACCAACTGGGAAGTCAATAAAGGGTGCATGGTCTGCTATGAATTTACAAGTGAAAAAAAATGGCTAAAAAATCAGCCAGCTTTTTGTTATCACTAGAGTAGACTAACAGATATGGTAACTGAGTTTGAGCCTTCAAATATGCAAACACAAAGGAGAAGGAATTGTAAGCAGGCACTAGTAATTGGACCATGGATTTTGAGAATCATGACTTTAGGAAAATTAGACATTGTTAAGAAAGAAATGGAACACATAAATATTGACATAATAGGTATTGGTGAAATGAGATGGACTGGCATAGGGCATTTTGAATCAGAAAATCATCTGATCTACTATGCCAGAGATGAAAAGGTGAGGAAAACTGGGGTTGCTATCATATCTAAAAAAGTCACGTCTAGATCCATCTTGAAATACAAGGACTATAAACTTCATTAAAGAAAAGTTTGGAAGAACTCTAGAAGTCCTAATCCACAGATACCAAGCTAAAATAGATGAGTGGGATCTTCTAAGAATCAAATCCCTATACACATCCAAAAACTTCTCCAACAGAATGAAAAGGGAAGCCACATACTGGGAAAAAATATTTGGTAATGACATGTCAGACAAGGGACTTATATCTAGAATTTATAAAATACTCGAGCACCACAATAAGATAAAGGTGAATAACCCAATTGAAAAATGGACACATGCTATGAACAGACATTTCACCAAAGAAGACATTCAGATGGTCAACAAGCACAGGAAGAAATGTTCAAAATCCCTAGCTCTAAGAGAGATGCAAATCAAAACAACTATGAGATATCATCTCACCCCCGTAAGAATAGCAAAATTTAACAGAACAGCAAACATCAAATGCTGATGAGGTTGCAGAGAAACTGGAACCCTTATTCACTGTTGGTGGGAGTGTAAAATGATGCAATCACTATTGAAGGCTGTATAGCGCTTTCTCAAAAAGTTGTAAATAGAAATAATATTTGACTCAGCAATTCCACTACTGGGAATATGTCCTATAACCATAACTGGCACCCAAGCAGATATATACACACCCATGTTTATTGGGGCTTTTTTGGCAATAACAAAGAGCTGGAAACAACTTAAGAGTCCATGAACAAAGGAATGGATAGAGAAGCTCTGGTATATTCACACAATGGAATACTAAGCTGCATTGAAAAACAAGGAACTCATGAAATACTGTACAAAATGGGTGACGCTGGAGGGCAAAATGCTGAGTGAAATATCTCAGTCACAACAGGACAAATATTGCATAGGACCACTGTTGTAAAACAGGACTGACATAGGAGTTGAGGGAAGACTGAGAAAGAGGGGATAAATAA
>NW_006399781.1:17082711-17083970 GCF_000299155.1 Elephantulus edwardii
ACCTGACTGTATGCATAGGTGTCAGATCAACTACATCTATGAGAAGAATCACTGGAGAAGCTCAATATCACCTGTGAAAATTAGACCAGTTGCTAATAGTGGAACAGACCACTAATTAGTTATAAGCAAATTTGAGTTGAAGCTACAAAAGGCTAAATCAAATCCCAGAACCAAACTTTGACCTTGAGTTTATCCCACTTGAATTTTAAAACCATTTCAAGAACAGATTTGAGACTTTAACACTAATGAGCGAAGACCAGGTGAGCTGTTGGAGGATATTAAGAATATCATGCAAGAAGAATGAAAACAGTCATTATAAAGACAGAGGAAAAAGAAAAGACCAAGACGTATGAGACTCTGAATATTGAATACTGAGAAGTCAAAGCAAACGGATGAAATTAAGAAGCTAAATAGAAGATTTCAAAAGGCAGCGTGGGAAAACAAAGTAAAATATTATAATAAAATGTGCAAAGAGCCAGAATCAGAATATCAAAAGGGCCAAACTCAGCATTTCTTAAGCTGAAGGAACTGAAGAACATATTCAAACTTCGAGTTGCATTACTTAAGAATTTGTGGACAGAATATTAAATGATCCAGGAAGCATTATAAGAAGATGGAAGGAGTATACAGTGTCACTGTACCAAAAAGAATTGGCTGACACAGAAGAATTTAATGAAACAACGTGTGATCAAGAGCCTGTGGTGATGAAGGAAGAAATTCAAGCTGCTCTGAAGGACTTGCTTGGCAAAAAATAAGTCCAAAATCTCTGTAAATGTTCATTGAAATGAAAAATAAACAACCTAATTTTTTTAAAAAAAAAAGAAAGAAGAAAAGAAAAAAAAAAGGTCCCAGAAATTGACGGCATACCAATTGACATATTTCAAAAAAACAGATGCTGTCCTGAATGCACTCACCAAGTTGTGCCAAGAAATCTGGAGGACAATCACCTGGGCCGACTGACTGGAAGAGATACATATTTGCTCCCATTCCAAAGAAAGGTGATCCAACAGAGTGCAGAAATTATCAAACAATGTAAATATCACATGCAAGCAAGATTCTACTGAGAATTATACAAAAATTACTGGAACAGCATATCAACAGAGAACTGCCAGATGTGCAGGCTGGGTTTAGAACAGGTTGTGATACTGGGGATAGTATAGTTAATGTTAAATGGATCTTGGCTAAAAGCAGAGAGCACCAAAGGAATGTCTACCTGTGTTTCATTGATTATGCAAAGGCATTTGACTGTGTGGATCACA
>NW_006399781.1:17084300-17085806 GCF_000299155.1 Elephantulus edwardii
CTGCAGAAGGTCAAGGACTGTATGTAGCCTTCAATGTGGATTGAAGCTCAACATCAAGAAAACAAAGACATCTCACTACTGGTCCAATTGGCAGCATTATGACAGTAAAGTGATTGAGATTGTTAACAGCTTTGGTTAGCCTTCACAACGTTAGCCGTTTCTGGTGCTCCCAGGCAAAGTTTTAATTCTGAATGGCCAATTTTAACCAAGATAGCCTGATAAGGTCTTGGAGGTCAGGAACTCAGACCCTTTAAGGATAAAGGTCTGGATAATTCCCTAAGATGCACCACCTAGTAACAGAAATGCTTACTGGAACTCAGGAAAAATTAGGATGGGTAACAGAGGCAGAGATAATGAAAATAGATTATAATCTCAAGAATTACTCCAATAGTAGGGGCTTATCTCATCAATGTTCTCCAGGTAAAATTTAGTCCAAAAATGTTACCAACCACTACCTAACCATTTTTTATGACTTGGATGAAAGTAACTTTCTCTTTTAGCAGTTCTTATACTTTTCTTTTTTCCATGACATTGATTTCTATCCCCACATTCTAACTGTCCTCTATCTACTTCCTCCTTGTGTTTACTCTTTCTATCCATCCATCCGTCCGTCCGTCCGTCCGTCCATCCATCCATCCATCCATCCATTCATCCTTTTTTCCCCAGGATTTTCAGGCTAGAACCCATTCTGAGTGCTTATGGGTTGAACATTGAGTGTAGAAGTAGCCACTTCCTCTTTGCCCTAATGCCTCAGGTACAGCAGAGTGGCCATACCTGTGGTGCTGACAGGTCCAGGGTAGCCATCCTTCGTTCTTATCTCTTCCCACATTTAGAGCTTTCTCCCTGGGCACAGGCTGCCCTTTTGGTCTCCTGTGGTTGATTTTTTCAAGGAATGTGTGCTTGCCTTAGTTACTGCTCACGTGAAAGCTGAGACACAGGGATGAGATTTTTCCCAGGCCTGAATGGTTATTAAGGGCTATAGCCTTCGGGGTTCTACCAGAGTCCAGTATACCAACAAACCTGGTCAGTTCCATGTATCAAGGGTTTAAGGTGTTAAGAGTTTGTTATTCAATATGGATTTCCTCGAAAGAGCTTGTCTTCTGGAGCCAGAGATTCTTTTAAAAAAAAAATTGTAATTTTATACTTGTTTACTTACAGAATTCGTATACATTGTTTTTCCCATTTCCTTTACCCACCCCTCCCTCCACCCATCATATTGTGCAATACTATGATTAACCACCCCCGCCTCCCTACCTCCATGCATCCTCACCATTCCACTTTCCACCTTCCCGCCTTGGATCCTCACACTCATTCTATAACAATAGTCTTACACAGTATTTGTTCTTATGGAACTGAGTTGGTTCACTTAGCATAGTGCTCTCCAATCCCTCCCAACTAAGGCAGTGGCTTACAAAATCATTGTTCCTGCATCCTGCATAATATCCCATCATGTGAATGTACCATAATTTCTCAATCTCAGATTTATTATGCTTGGACAATTGGGCT
>NW_006399781.1:17085906-17095326 GCF_000299155.1 Elephantulus edwardii
AAGAAAACAAACAGATTCATCATAGGGAGGATTAAACCAGGCTGCTCCTTGGAGGCAAGGATTCTGGGGCTTCATCTGACATACACTGGACATGTTGCAAGGAAAGACAGGTCTTTAGAAAGGGACATCATGCTGGGTAGAGTAGAGGGACAGAGCAGGAGGGGAAGACCTTCTATGAGGTGGATTGATTCAGTGACTGAGGCACTCTGGATAGGTGTGTCAGAGGCAATGAGATTGGCACAGGATAGAGCACGGTTTAGGGCTGTTGTACATAGGATCGCTATGAGTCACAAACGACTCAACGGCACATAACAACAACAACAACAACAATTCCAAGTAGTGTAATAACTGGGTCATATGAAATTTCTATGTTCAGCTTTTTTGAGGAAATGCCAGACTACCTTCCAGAGCGGTGTACCATTTTACAATCCCACCAATGGGGCCAGAGATTCCTGCACCAGCTCAAGATTTTTACAGCATCTTGTGTTATTCAGATGACACAACCTTGCTGCCAAAACTGAGGAGGACCTGAAGTGTTTGCTGCAAAAGGTCAAGGACCTTAGTGGACCAATTGGCAGCACCACCATAGATGGAGAAGAAACTGAAATTGTTAACAGTTTCAGCTCTGCTCCACAATCAACACTCTTGGCACCAGCCATCAGGAAATTAAAAGATGAACTGCAATGTCAAGGATTTTGAAACTCCCTCTCACATACTTTGACCATGTGGCTAGAGGAGCAAGTCCTTGGAGAGGGAGATCATGCTTGAAGTGGAAGAGTAAGGCAGGAGAGAAACTTGGATGAAACATATTGACAAAATAACTGGGGTAGGTGTGTCAGAATCAGTGAGACTGGCTCAGGACAGGGCAGGTTTCAGAGCTATTGTATACAGGGTTGCAATGAGTTGCAGGCGACTCGATGGCACATAATGACAGTGTGGTTCTGTGTGAGCTATAAGCTATTGCAATGGATTTTGGACCCAGTAAAGCAGTAAGATTTGTCTTGGGGTAAACAGAAAGGAGCAGGGGGATATGTCTGACCCCATGAGAATTGGTTTTGTATAGTGCGAGCTGTTGATGGGGACAGTTTCCCATTACAGAGTTGGTAGAAGTCAGGTATGGCCATCTCCATGCTACCCTTGCTTGCTTGCTTTCTTTCTTTCTTTTTCTTTCTTTTTTTTAAGGAACCCTTGCTCTTTTTATACCATGCTTTATGTTCTGCTGCACACTTTCCCCCTAATCTCTCCACGACTTCTCCATTAGGCTAAAAAAAGACACTTTATTTTACCCTTTATTTTCACTAACAGCTCCTGAGGAAAAGAAGGCTCTTCCTGTACAATTTGAGCCTTGTAAACCCAATGGGGGGGTCAGCTATGAATCAATTCCAGCTTAATGACAATGAAGGGTGTTTTAATATCTTTGGGAGTCAATTACATTCAAGGCTTTCTTTAACCTCCCCATTTGCTTTGGATTCCATTAATCCTCTATTATTTTTTAAACCTTTTCTCAACAATCGTCTTGGTGCTATCAGCAATCATCATGAAGGAGTCATGATAGGATGACATGTACTTAAAAGTCACGCTCAAGATCTGAGTGTTGGAATAAGTAAACTCTTGTCACCGTTGTTGGTGCTTTATTCAGGTTCCTAACGACTTCATGTGCCTCTCTCTTTCATCTTCTATGCTCCTTTGCTTTTAATGGCTTGCATCTGCAATCCTTTTCATACCACTGCCTGAGAACTACTAGAACCTCTATTACACTTGCAGAGAGTCAAAGACACCTGAAAATTTATTTGCTTCTGGAGAATTCTTTCACCAATGACTGGTTGGAGAGGAAATATGAAAAGAAACTCCCTTAAGTCATGTTTCTACAATCTCTGAGGTGTAATTTAAGCTCCAGGACTCCACACAGGATCTTGCTGAAGTTGGTGATGTACACATGGTAAATATAGTTCTAAAATGGCTCTCCATTGACCCACTTCATTGGATAATCTCCTCCTCTTGTGTATGGATGTGTATGGAATCCCCGAGTCAAGCAAATGGTTAATGTACTTGCTTGCTGCAAGTTGAAGTCCACCTAGAGATGCCTCAGAAGAAAAGTCATGTTTTCTACTTCTGAAAAGTTAACCATAAGAAGCCCTATGATGCAACCTTAATACTCCTAAGAGTGCCACGAATCAGGGTTGACTCTACAGCAACTGATTTTTGTGTCTTTTGAGTACTGTATTTGTAGGACTTGCGAGTATGAAGTTTAGTGGTAAGGAACTGTGCTGCCAACCCAAAGCCATGCAGTTGGAATCCACCAGTTGCTCCATGAGAGAAAAATGAGCAAACTCCTCCTGTGTAATTTAAGCCTGAAAACCCACTGGAGAGTCAGCCATGAGTAAGTTCCAACTCAAAGGTGCGTATGCTTAACAGCCGTGATTATGATCAGTTGTTGCTCTTGTGATTCTTACCTTACATGACAAAGGGACAGAAATTCTGCAAATGTAAAGTTCTCCAATCAGCTGACTGATGCATATTTGCTACTGGTGGCCTGGTCTGTAGGGAGGTGCAGTGCTAACTCAAAGGCAGTGCCTCTCTGGGAGTTCAAATCTGTCAGGGTGTCAAGGGAGAAAGATAGGCAACCTCTTCCCGTATGATTTACAACCTATGCCAATCTGCTGGAGGGTCAGCTATAAGGTTCTAACTTGATGGCAATGAGTGAGTGAGTGAGTGATGAGTCAGAATTAACTCAATGGCAGTGAGACTTTGTTTGCAACCAGTTATTTGAGTTGATAAAAAGAAAGATTATCCTGGGTGGGGTCAGCCTAATTTGGTGAACCTTTAAAGGTAGTCTTAGAAAACTGATGAATGGGACCTTCTAAATATTATATCCCTGTGCACATCACACAGGGTTACTCAATTTGATGAGTGGAGGGAGAAGTGTGTAAAGCAATTGGGAAAGATCTGGTGTGAAAAACAACATATATGAACTTTGTAAATAAACCAGTATAAAATAATAAAAGATGGCTTGGGCCTTCTCTGGATCAATCCTTGTAAAAGAACATCATGCTTGGTAAAGTAGAGAGTAATCAAAGGAGATCAAAAGCCCTCAGCAAGATGGCCCAACACAGTGACTCCTAAAATGAGTTTAAAACAGCAAAAATGATGAGTGGGCAGGACTTCATTGTGGTACACAAGGTCGCTTACGAGTTGGAGCTGACTCCACAGCACCTAACGACAAGAGTTCCACAGCTGCAAGGACATGAATTTTGCTATGATGACCTTAAACAATGTACCTGGAGTTCAATGTACCCGAGACCTCAACTCAAGATAGAACCTTGGTTAGAACTTTTGCAATGCTGAGTGAAGAATCTAGTTACACCATGTCTAGACTTCTGACTCACAGAAACTGTGACAAAACATGGAAATTGTTTTAAGCCACTAAGCTTACATCCATTTGTTACAAAAGGAAGTTAATAGTTTACCTGGATTCTCAATTTTGTTCATTTTTTTTTTTTCCATTTTCTGTCCTGTTTCCTTCCATTCTCTTACCAGTTTTTCCCGGAAGCACTAATTTAATAAATCACTGGCACAAGAATTCTTGAAACAGGGTCTGCTTCTGGGGACTCAAAAACCAATATAGTTTCTTCCCTTCTCAAGTATATCATCAGCCACTGTTCAAAAATAACTTCATCTCATTTTTCTCTCTCATTCCTTTAACGTCATTTCTCTCCTAAAAATGTTCTCTTGAAATAGGCTGCTTAGGAAGCACGGTTAGTTCAGGTCACTCCTTTGGAATTTACATACATGAAAAAAAAAAAATACTGGAAAATGCCATACAAGTCCCTCCCTTAGTAATAAAACTGAATTTTTAAAAGGTTCATTTTTGCCTGGGATTGACAAGTACCATGGTGCATGGGCAGAGTTTGATAATAATATGAGGTGTAATAAATAAACATTGAAATTGTGTCCAGGAAGATTCTCAGCTTGGGCTAGATGGATGTATTTAAATGGATGTCAAATTACTGATATGGGGGGGGGGGGCGGAAATTCAAGGAACTGAATTAGAGAAAGGCAAAAGACAACACATCCTGAAGTTCAAGGTAAAGAAGAACCTGATCAAAATTTACCTAAAAGGAGTAATGAATGAGCCAGATTTTTAGTAGAAGGAAATACCTTAAGCACATTTTTACTTACTTAGGAATATTCTGTATCAGCTAATTTAATTCACTGAAAATAGACAGGTAAGGTGAAAATACACAACGGTAGAAGGAAGAACACAGTTGATCTCACTCTGTCAAATTTTTCTACCCAATACAGAAATCCACTCAACAATGCCTTATAAATCATTAGATAGACATTATTTAATATTGTGTGATAGAGAATTCCATTCTGGCCAACTCCAATTAACATAACCTTCTCCATGGTGAGCCAAGCCTGTCTCCCATGACTTCCACCATCTGGTCCTTGTTCTAAGTCTCTGAAATGACTCAAGATAAGTTTGCTATCTCTTCCACATGCCAAGTGAAAGTCACTGCTTGTTCATATTCTACTTTTCTCAGCTCAGCCCTGTGCAGTTCTGTAACCCATGAAAACCCGTACAGCAAGTGATGAGAAGTGATTGTCATAGTGATTGGAGTATGTACATAACTGCTGTGCCAAAAATGAGGATAGCTCTGAAAATCTAGGCGATCACTGAGCAGCTGCCTGTCCACGGCAAACAGCCTCTCTCTCACATGAGCACATAGCACATATACGCACAGTTACACTCCACTTCCAATCTTTCTGATTGACCTGGCAGGGTTCTCTGCCCCTGTGCACTTCTCAACCACCAGAAACAAATTTGACCAGGGATCCCAGCTATACCTGCTTTCCTTCACTCTTCCCTTTTAGGACTAGGCTTAGGGTTGTTTGGGTTTTTTGTGTTTTGTGTTTGCTTGTTTGTTTGTTTTAATATTCCTTATAATGACAGTCCTCCTTGACTAATTATCCTGGACATCCAGTCGATACTAAGAACTACTGCTGTCCAGAAATCCTCCATATAGTGGCATGCCCAATTCTTGTGGAGTCAATTTTCCATCTTGGAGAGTATTGGAGACCTAGATTCCCCAGGTGTTTACCACATCCCCATTGTCTGCACTTGTTAATCTTTTCTTCTGGAAGAGTTATTTCCTGCTGATGTCTCCACAGAACTGCTCCTTTCTACCTAGGATCACTGACTTGAAATATCCCAGTTTGCTGTGCATGTGGATTGGGAGTTATGATGCAATGTCTCCTAATTATAAAGTGAAAGAATGTTAGAATCTTAAAGATTACCTTGTCCAGTGGTTCTCAACTTTTCTTTGAAACAGAAGGAAAAACACAAATATTAACCGTGGCTAAACTCTTTATGGAAAAGAAACTAACTCAGAAGCTGAATGACTTGGCATTATGCAGCAAGTCATGACAAAACTGATTGCTTGAAATATAGCATTTAATGCACAATTAATAGTCACATTAATTTGGATCTTTCTTTCCTCTTGGATTTATTGGCAATTTATGAGAATGTTGACAATTTGTAAAAAAATTTAAATTAACAAGAATTTATTGGTATTTGTGTTTTTTTTTCCTTTATAAAAAGAAGTAGATGCTGTGAAGATTATTTGGACTCAAAATGACCTTATCTACGTGTGAGTGAGAACTATGTTTCATAGAGTTAAATGGTGGCTGATTTTAGGAAGTTGGTCCGTGAAAATTGCATAACAATATCAAGAAGCCAAAACAAAAGGAAGAGATGCCAAAGCAAAAGATCCAAGCAAAAGATTTCAAGGGGCAGCTCAAGAAGACAAAGTAAAGTATTATAATGAAGGGTACTAAGAGCTGGATTCAGAGACTAAATAAGGAAGAAATTTGATTTTTCTTAAAGTGAAAGAAATAAAAGACAAATTCAAGCCCCATGTTGCAATACTGAAAGATACTATGGACAAAATCTTGAATTATTTATTTCTCCAAGGAAATACCCCCTTCTAACAACATGCCCAAAGTATGTAAAGCGAAGTCTCATTGTTCTTGCCTCCAAAGAACAATCTGGCTACACCCTCCCCAAGACATTTCTGCTTGTTCTCTTGGCCATCCATGCAATGTTCATTGCTCTTCTCCAACATCACAGATAAAAGGTATCAATTCTTCTTCTGTCAACCTTATTCATTGTCCAGCTTTCAGATGTATAGCAAGTAATCAGAAAGACTATGGCCTGAATTAGACACACCTTAGTCATCAAACTTACATCATTACTCCTCAATAATTTGGAGAGGTCCCTAACTGCAGATTTGCTCAGTGCAGTGGGTCTCATTATTTCCTGTTGGTACCAAGGGTTAATTGTGGATCCAAGCAAGATGAAGCTGTTGACATTTTTAAGGCTTCAAAAATATATGTCTTTTATTTTTTGACAGCTAGCACCCAAGGGTGTTGTCTGTGGATACAAATAAGATTAAATTGTTGAACAATTTTAGTTTTTTCTTCATCTATCATGATATTGTTGATAAGCCCAGTGGTGAGGATTTTTATCTTCTTGATGGTGAGACATAATGCATACTGAAGGCTTTAATTTTCTGCACAAGGGCTTTAACTACTCTATACTTTTAGCAAGCCATGTGCATAACACAAGTTGTTGATAAGTCTTCCTCTTTTCCTAATGCCACATTCTCCTTCAGCTTATTGAAGGATTTTTCTCAGCAAACAGATTAAGTTTTAAGACAAGACACAGCCCTTGGTGCACACTTTTGATTTTAAACCATACAGTATTCCCTTGTTCTGTTTGGACAACAACTTTTTGGTCTAGGTAGATGTTTCATATGCCAACAACTAAGTTATCTAGGATTCTCATTCTTCTCACTGTTAACCATAGTTTGTTATGATCTACACAGTCAAATGCCCTTGCACATCCAAGGGCACATTCTTTTTCTCTGCTTTCAACCAGGATCCATTTGATATTTGCAGTGATATCTTGGTCTCTTCTAAATATAGTTTGAACTTCTAACTGTTATCTGTCAAGATAGAGAGTCCTGGTGGCATAGTGTGTAACATGTAAGTTGCTACCCCAAATGTTAACAGTTTGAGTCTCTTGGCTGCTCTGGGGGAGAAAGATTGGTAGTCTCCTGTAAAGATTTGACCCAGTGGAGAGTCCCTATGAATCAAGAATACACTGCAGCGTTTAAAATCAGAAAGGGTGTGATTTAGGGATGTATCCTTTCCATATATCTGTTCAATTTGCATGTTGAGCAAGTAATTCTTGAAGTTGAATTCTGTGAAGAGGAATGTGGCATCAGGATCAAAGGAAGACTCAACAATAACCTGATTTATTCAGATAACACAACCTTGCTTGCTCTAAGTAAGGAGGACTTGAAACACTTGCTGCAAAAGATTAAAGACTACAGCCTTTGGTACGGATTACATCTCAACATCAAGAAAACAAGTATCCCCCTCACTGGGCCAATAGGCAACATCATGATAGGTGGAGAACGGATTGAAGTTGTCAGTGATTTAATCTTGCTTAGATCAACAATCAACACCCTTGATACCAGCAGTCATAAGATTAGGAGACATATTGTATTGGGCCAAATTCACTCTGAGAGCTATCTCCAAAATACAATGATAAGCAATGTCAGTTTGAAAGAGAGGTCTGTGAAAGAGCGAAAAACTCCCAACCAGATGGATTGACACATTGACTTACAGCAATGGGCTCAAATGTGTCGAAGATATTGAGGATGGCACAGGACAGGACTGGTTTCAGGTCTGTTGTTATCAACTTGTACTTCACTTGAGGGCACCTAACAACATTTTCTGTGAAAATATTAAATTTTTTACTCAGTCCTGTTAAACTTTGCCACAGCTACTGGAGCGAGATAATAGCTCACTGGGGTTTTGATTTGCTTCTCTCTTATTGCCAGTGATTTGGAACATTTCTTCATGTGTCTGTTGGCCACTTGAGTATCTTTCTTTGTGAAAATTATTTCCATGTCTTTTGCCCATTTTGTAATTGGACTTTTTTTATGGAGGCCCAGGAGTATTCTGTAAACTTTCACTATGAAACTCTTGTCTGAGATGGTATTGCCAAATGTTTGTTCCCAGTCAGTAGGTTTTCTTTTCACACTGTTGGAAAAAGTTTTTGATTTGCAAAGATAGTTCATCTTTAGAAGGTCCTATTCATCAATTTTATTCTCTTCAGATTGTACATTTCTGGCTGTACTTGGCAGCCTATTTATACCACAGATTAGGGCTTCTAAATAAATTAGAACAAAATTTAAAAAAATAAAGCTCCTTAGAAATAAAAAAAATTTTTTTTACTCAGTGAGAAGATAAAAATATTAATATTTACTTTAGGTTTTAATGAAATACTAATATAATGTTATCAGCTCTATTGCCAAAATATTTTAATATGTGAATTAATCAATTAATTCTTTTAAGTAGGCATAATATTTAATCATAGAACCGTTTACAGAGGGAGAGTTTAATGAGATAAATGACTTTTTCATGTTATGTCAGATTCTGCCTGGTATCTCTTTAACCACACACACCTCTGAGATAAGTCATACACCAAGAGATAAGTGATCTTTGAGATCAATTCTAATCTTACAAGGAGTTACTGCAGTGGTTCTACCCCAAAAATACTGAACTAATAATATCACCCCAACTGTTTCCTATCTCTGATACTGTGCTAGCACATGTTGTTTAGTGTTCTACCTTGTTCTATGATCCTAATTCTAACAATGGTCACTTTCATTGATGTCAGGTCATTTCATAACTGAAGATATGAATTCTTCTTAATTGATATTTCCAGTGGCTGGCCTCTCTGGTTTCCTAAATACTTGGATCTCTGGTTTCTATTGCCTATTAAAATAGTAATCATCAAAATTCAAAGAAATTAAAATAGAGTAGACCCCAACTGGTCGTTCTGTATGTATTTAGAGAGGGATAATTTCTTTCAAAAATAAACTACTCAAAACATCAATAACAGATTGCTATGCAGATTTAATAGTCAATTTACAACTTGAGTAACAAGTCTTTCACAAGTAAAACCAGAGCTCTGATTAATTATGATATTAAAAATGTTTTTATATAATGCTATTGGAACGTCAAACAAAATGTCTTACTGATTGACATTCATGTTTTTAAAAGTGTGTTGTCAAACATTAAAATTAAATTTAAATTTTCTTAGACAATCACAAGATTACTAAGTCATGGTTACAATATTTCTAAGGTTTTAAAAAAAAAAGACATGTACTGTACCTTGATTCCTTTCTGAGAGAATAAATTTCAACTGCATATTAAATACTAAAGCCAATCTCTTTCAAGGAACCTGGTCATCCAGAAATAATTATGAGAAACAAGCTGCTTATAAAGGTTATACTTTAAAGCATAGTTAAAAGATAATTTGTCCATTATCATGTTGTTGTTGTT
>NW_006399781.1:17095996-17097894 GCF_000299155.1 Elephantulus edwardii
TACAATCCTTCCCCTCAAGTCCACTCCACTATGCAACCTTCGTTCTGGACTCCTGTTATGACAGTAATACCTAATCATATATCCCTTTTTAAACAGTTCTCTCCCTCATCTGTTTCAATACAGTATACATAATTTATCCCATCTTTCTCAGTCTCCCCGACAGATGGTATATTGTTAATTCCATAATAGCACTTATAATATCATTACTGTTGTTCTTCAGGGCTCTAACCGCCTTTACTCTCCACACATTTGCTTGTGATATGATCAACTCTATGTCCTTAACTTCGACGCCTATTTCATCAACATCTTCCTCTTCACTCTCCTCTTGAACAGTTGGAGTGTGTGTGTTTTCATGAGTGTTAGAGATGGCTTCACCTTGAACTGTGAATTTCACAGCCGCTGCTAGCAGTGCTTCCTAAATCCTCATCTTGGCTTCACCAAAAAGTATGTAGGTGTGTGAAGCCGGGCTCTTATAAACATCTGGTTTTGTGATCACAGAGAGGATGTTCTTAGATTTCCGGATAGTGACTCTAGTAACCCCTGGGACTTGTCGAAGTCCCAGATTGGACATCGCCTTCCTCGCTTTCTTTTCTCTCCGACTTTCTTTTGCTTTACTGACTGGTTTTTTAACGATTTCAGCGGCTGCTGCCAGCTGCGCTTGTTGGGTGGTTGCCTGTGTGGAATCCTGTTCCTCAAGCTCTGGTACCGATTCCCCACTGTCAGAGTCTGTTCCTGACGGGGTCTCAGCCTGGGGCTGTGGTAACTCCCGCTCTGAAGCAGGGGCGGTTTCACAGGCATTCGGTGCAGGGAATGCAGAACCAAGACGGCCGCAGAAAGAGAACAAGCGAGAGAGTGACCCAGGCCTTTTCCAGGAGGAAGACTATTTTTTTTAATAATGTAAAACAAGATGACCTTTGGTGTGATAAGAAAATATTTTGTTTTCATAATGCAAAATTTAATCTTTTACACACTTCACATGCCTCATACTTATACCCTTCTTTTAACTACTCTAATATCAAATGTTAAATGAGCATTTATTAGTATAAAAATACATCCAACGAGGTAGAAATTCCTGATAACCTAATCCCCATTGTCACTATTCAGATGCTTTCAGAACCCATATTTCCCTGTGTAAATCTTGGTTTCTCCAACTCTATATACCGTCGCCTATCTGGACCCCTATTATCAAGGGACAAATGCACAAAAAACCTTTCTTAGAAAAAAATTCACACACGTTTCTAGACATGGAAATAAAGTACAAAGAAAAAGTAATTATGAAAAGAGACAAGTCAGCAAAAATTAAATTAGAATATTTCAGGTGAGGTTAGAAAAGACCTGACCTGTGAATAGAGATAATGAAGTGTGTGAATGAACTTATTAAGATGCTTAAAGATGAGTTTTTCTGAATAACTGAAATTGTACAGTTTAAGGGATCATGCTGTCAATTAAAAAAAAAAAAACACACATTCTACAAAATAGAAAACTTTGGCCAAAATAAATAAGTAAACTACCAATAAAAATGCGTGCTCTGGTGGCCTAGAGGTAAGGCGTTGAAACTGTCAACAAACTGTTCTCAGAGAAAGATTGGCAATTTTCTCCTGAGCAATTTACAGCTTTTGAAAATCTGCTAGAGCATCAGCTGTGAGTCAGTCCCTACTCAATCACATAGAAAAAAACCAACAGCAATCAAAAAGATAATTTGAAAAAAGAATTTCCTGGAAATATCTAACAACATCTCTAAGTTACTCTTTGATAAAATAGAAATTAATATTGAAGCAACATGGAACTCTGGTGACATAGTCTACAGGAAGTTGTGCTGCTAACTCAAAGGTGGTACCTCTCTGGTGGTTCAAATTCTAACAGTGACTCAAAGGGTGAAAGATGGGCGGTTACTTACA
>NW_006399781.1:17098204-17100468 GCF_000299155.1 Elephantulus edwardii
ATGCTGCACTGGACATGCTCACCAGGTTGTGCCAAGAGACCTGGAGGACAATTACTTGGCCAACTGACTGGAAGAGATTCATATTTATCCCCATTCCAAAAAAGGGGACACAACAGAGTATGAAAACTATTATACAATATCACTCATACCAAACAAAAAAAAAAACCCTCACTGAAGATTATCCAGAAATTACTGGCACAGTATTTTGGCAGAGAACTACCAGCTAGACAAGCTGGATTTAGAAGAGACATTATCACCAACATCAGATGAATCTTGGCAGAAAGTGAAGGGTATCAAAGGGTTATCTATCTGTGGTTCATTGACTATGCAAAAGCATTTGACTATGTGGATCACAAGAAACTGTGTTTTACCTTGAGGAGAATGAAAATCCCAGAACTCTTACTTAATCTTGTTTATGCAAAATGTATGCTTGGACCAGGAAGCAGTCTTCAGAACAGAGCAGGGAAATATCGCATGGTTCAAAATCAGGAAGGGTGTGCATCAGGGATGCATCCTGTCTCTATACCTTTTTAAGCAATATGCATAACAGATAATTGGGGAGGCTAGGCTTTATGAGGAAGAATGTAACATCAGGATTGGAGGAAGGCTCATCAACAATCTATGTTAACCTTATGTGGAGAAACTGAGGAGGCCCTGAAGTGCTTGCTGCAGAAGGTCACGGACTGCAGCCTTCAATACTGATTGAAAGATTTTCGCCACTGGGCCATTTGGCTGCACCATGATGGCTGGGGAAGAGATTGAGGTTGTCAACAGTTATAGCCAGCTTGGTCCCACAATCAACGCTCTTGGAAACAGAGGTCAGGAAATTAAAAGATGAGTTGCATTGGGGAAGGCTGTTGTCAGGGACCTTTCCAGAGTACTGAAAAGCAACAGCATCAGTTTAGAGAATAAGGTGTTCCTGATTCAGGCCATGGGCTTCACAATTACTTGCTATGCATCAGAGAGCTAGACAATGACTAAGAAGTATAGAAAAAGAATTGATGCCTTTGAGTTGTGGTGTGGGAGAAGAGTCTTGGGCATATCATAGACCACCAAGAAAACAAATCAGCATGTCTTGGAGAGGGTGAAACCAAATTTCTCCTTGGAGGCTAGGATCTTAAAGTTCTGTCTCACATACTTTAGTCATGTTGCCAGGAGGGCCTGATCCTTGGAGAAGGACATCATACTTGGAAAGGTGGAAATACAGCACAAGAAAGGAAGACCCCAGAGAGATGGACTTATATAGTCACTAGAACAATAGGGGTAGGTGTACCAGAATCAGTGAGACTGGCTCAGGGCCCAGCAGGCTTCAGAGCTGTGGTGCATAGGGTCGCTATGAGTCACAGGTGACGTGATGGCACATAACAGCAACAAAACATATTCAAAGGAAATTTCAAAGGCATGCATATTTTTATTTAGAAGTAAAATAAAGGAATCAACCATTTATCTCAAGAATAAAATAATGAAAGAAAGGTAGGATAAAAAGATGTAAGTATTCTACTAAAATCTGAAGTGATAAAGGAAAACACTGACAGGTTTGCTTCGAAAGTTTATTTTTAGGCTATTAGGACAAAGTATGCCCTAAATAGAAATAAACAGAAATTGAAATCTTGTAAAAACACATGAAATTTGTGGCTAAAACAAAATTAGCTGGACAATGACTAAGGATGACACTTTTGAGCTTTGTTGGAGAAGAGGTAGAATATCCCATGGACTGGCAAAAGAATAAACATATATTTCTTGAAGAAAGTGCAGCCAGAGTGCTCCTTGAAGGCAAAAATGATGAAGCTTCATCTCATATCCTGTAACCATGTTACATATGAGCAAGAAATGGGAGACATTATTCCTAAGAAAGGGGTATCATACTTGGAAAGGAAGAGAGCCAGTGAAAGAGAGGAAGACCCTCAACCAGAGAGAGTAATATGGTGATTTTAGCAGTATACTCAAGCATGTCAGAGATGATAAAAATGGCACATGGCAAGACAAAGTTGAGATCTATTGTTCATAGGGTAGCTATGAGTCATACTTAATGACACATAGGAGGAAACCTCCACTTCAACAGAAAAATTGAGTGAAGATTAAACACAATATTTACAGAAACCAAAATAGAGCTTTCATTAGGTGAAAAGAGCTAACAATTAAAAAAAGCAAAAGCAAAAGAAAATGTATTAATCATCAACAAACAAATGGATAGAGAAGCTCTGGTATATTCACACAATGGAATACTATGCAGCATTGAAAAACAAGGTTGTTGTTGTTGTTGT
>NW_006399781.1:17115541-17117990 GCF_000299155.1 Elephantulus edwardii
TTCTTAAGACTTTTGCAACCATCACAACAACTTTATTCCAGAACATTTTCAATACCCCAGAAAGAAACCTGAGCCCTGTAACTTCCTGTTCCTTTCTCTCCACTGTCATTGGCAAGCACTGACCTATTTTCTACCTCTATGGACTTGCCAATTCTGTACATTTCACTTCAATAAAATCATATAATAGTTTTGTGTGCCTGGATTCTTTCTCTTAAGTAGGGTCTGGTGGCTTACTAGGTAGACACTTCTGCCAACCCAGGAATAGCATGTTTGAATCCACGAATGACTCTGGGAAGGAATAAGTGTAATCTCCTTTGCTACATGTGGCCTCTGGAAATCTGCTGAATGGTCAGCTGTGAGTCAGTTCAGACTCCGTGACAGTGAGATGACTTTGAGTTCTTTTACTTTGTATAATGTTTTCAAGGTTCACCTATTTTGTTGCCCATATCAGCATTTCACTCCTCTTTATAACTGAGAAATATTTCATTGTATCGCTATGTCACATTTTTTGTTTGTTCTTTCATCAGTCAAGGAAAATTTGAGTCATTTCCACTTTGGGGCTTTATGAATAATGCTACCTGAACATTAATGAACAACTTTTTTCCATGAACATATGTCTTCAGTTCTCTTGAATAGGTCATCTGGTAACTGTTTAATTTTTTTTAAAAAATATAAATTTTCCACAGCAGCTGTATTATTTCATATTCCCACTAGTAATGCATCAGAGCTGCCAATTCTCTTCATCCTTGCCAACACTTTTTATTTTCTATTTCATTATTTAAGAAATTGAACTTTATGCCTGCCAGATAAAAATTTAAAATATTTGAAATCTGGAACTGTGACTCTGAAGATGTTCTCCACTTACATACCACATTACTCACAGAGAAAGGACTTGGAAATAATAAACCCAAGTCTTTCAGAAGAGTCAGTCAAACTGATCTTCAAACTGACTTTGCAATTACAGATCTGTGTTTGAACCCCACAAACTCTGTGTGATTGGAGGTAAGTTGTTAGATTTTGTAAGCCTCAATTTCACTTCCCTAATGTGATAACAGAAAGCTCTGGTGGCTTCAGGAGCTGCACTGCCAACCTATACGCAAATGGTTAAAAATCCACCAGCTGTTCCACAGGAGACAAATGAACAATAAACTTCCATGCAATTTACTACTACTGAAAACGTGCTACAAGGTCAGCTTTGAGTCAGTATTGACTCATCAACTCATAACAACAACAACAACAACATGGTATGAGCTCTGGTGGTTTAGTGGTAAGGAGCTGCACTGCCAACTGAAAAGAACACAGTTTAAATCTACCAGCTGCTTTATGGAAGAAAGATGGACATTCTCCTCCCATGAAACTTACTAGCTCTGAAAATCTGCTTGAGGGTGAGCTACAAGTTGTTTTCTGGTTCAATGATAATTGATAACAGTATGATAATATGATAACAATATGATAATAATAATTTCTACTTCTAATACATAGTGAATGTAACAATGAGCTCAAGTATATAAGAGGTGATGAGGTTGGCACACAGTAGAGGAAGGTTCAGATTTATTGTTCATAAAGTCATTATGAGTTGTGTTTAACTTAATGGCACCCAGCAACAACTATTAAGATTAATGCCAGCCTTTTGTGTCCTAAAATTTATGCAGTCATGTGCTGCATAATAACAATTTGGCCAATATGCATCCATGGCACTAACCCCTAAAAGCCTAATGTATTAAAATTTTCAAATACATACAATAGGGGTTTTTTTTCATCTTTGGGTGGTTACAAACATACAAGGGTGCTTAACAACAAACAGATACTACTTTATACAACAGATATAAAAATATTTCCATTATTATTACTGCTGTACTATTTTGTTAAAGATGTTTTATTATATCTGGCAGACTGTCTTTAACATTTTTAATGTGCAAAAGTTTCCCAATAGCCCACTGTAACCACTTGTATTAAATATAGTATAGAAAATTCTGACTAGGGCAATACAATAAGAGAAGGAGATAAAAGGCATCAAGATCGTCAAAGAGATGATTAAACTGCTGTTATATGCAGATGATAGGATAGTGTACACAGAAAACCAACAGCAAACAAAAAAACCTGTTTGAACTAGCATATAAATTTAGTAGGGTAACAGGCTACAAGAGCAATATTCAAAAATCAGTGGGATTCTTCTACAGTAACAAAGAGAACTGAGAGAAGGAAACTAAGAAAGCAAATTGAGATACATGGGAATGAACTTAGAGACACAAAAGACCTATTCAAAGAAAAATACAGAACATTTTTGAAAGACACAATTAAAGACCTGAATAAATGGAAAATATTTCTTATTCAGGGACTGTCATCTTCAATATGAATTGAAGCTCAACATCAAGAAGACAAAGATTCTCACCACTGGACCAATTGGTAGCACCATATTAAGATGGAGAAGAGATTGAGGTTGCTAACA
>NW_006399781.1:17119183-17127553 GCF_000299155.1 Elephantulus edwardii
AAACACAGCTTAGTCCCCAAAATGACACCATTACTTCTCAATAATTTGGAGAGGTCCCTAACTGCATATTTTTCCTGTTAAATGCATCTCCTTATTTGACTGCTGGTACCAAGGGAGTTAATTCTGGATCTAGGCAAGATAAAGTTGTTGCCAGTTTCAATCTCTTCTCCATCCATCATGATGTCTCCTATTGGTCCAGTGGTAACACTCATTGTTTTCTTGACATTGAGATGTAATCCATACCAAAGGCTGCAAACCTTGATCTTCTGCACAAGTACATCAAGTCCTCCTAACTTTCAGCAATCAAGGTTGTGTTATCTGCATAACTCAGGTTGTTGATGAATCTCCCTCTAATTCTGATGCTACTAGAGTCCAACTTCTTGAATAATTTGCTCAGCCTATAGATTAAATAAGTATGGAGACAGAATACACCCCTGATGTACTCCCTTCTTCATTTTAAACCATACAGTGTTCCCCTGATCTGTTTGCACAACAGTCTCCTGGTCCAGATTTAGGTTTCCCATGAGCATGATTAAGTGTTCTAGGATTCCCATTTTTCTCAATGTCAGCCACAGCTTGTCATGATCCACACAAGCAAATGCCTTTGCATGGTCAATAAGGCATAAATAGACATTCTTCTTGTATTCTTTACTTTCAGCCAGGATCCATCCAACATCAGCAATGATATCCCTGGTGCCACCGCCTCATCCAAATCCTGCTTGAACTTCTGGCAGTTTCCTATCTGTACTATTCCAGATGTCTGAGTGATCGTCAGCAGTATTTTGCTTGCATGGCCTATTAATGATATTTCTCAACAGTTTCCCCAACAGTTAGACCACTTTTTGTGGGAATGGGAACAAATATGGACTTTCTAGAATACATTGGCCAGACAACTGCCCTCCAACTTTCCAGGCATAGACAGATGACTTCATCCAAGTCTGCATCTGTTAACTGAAACAAGTTAATTGGTATCCCATCAATTCCTAGGGCTTTATTTTTTGCCAATGCCTTCAATGCAGTTTCCCCTTCTTCCTTCATTACCATTGGTTTCTGTTTATATGGCACTTCCTGAAATTTTTCCATGTTAATCAGTTCTTTCTGGTTCAGTGACTTTGTGTATTCCCTCCATCTTCTTTTGATGCTTTTTGGGTCATTCAATATATTGCACAAAGCACCTTCAATATTGTGACTTGAGGCTTAAATTTGTTTTTCAGTTCTCTCAGCTTGAAAAATACAGAATGAGTTCTTCCCTTTTTATTCTCCAACTCCAGCTGTCGCTGTCTACATATTCCATTAAAATACTTTGTTTTGTCCTCTCAAGTTGCCCTTTGAAATCTCCTGTTCAGCTCTTTTACTTCAACATGTTTTCCTTTTGTTATGGATTTTTGGCACTCCAATGCAATCTTTAGACTCTTTTCTGACAACCATTTCAATTTTTTTCTTCCTCCTCTGTTTTTGTAATGACCTTTCTTTTTGGATGATATCCTTAATATCATCCCACAACTCATCTGGTCATTCACTGATCATTGATGCTCATGCCTCAAACCTATTCCTAAGATGATCTATGCAACATTCAGGAGCAACAATTTCAAAAAATACTATATAACTTGGGAGAAACTGGAGAGCATTATACTGAGAGAACTAACTCAGTCTCACAAGGACAAATACTGCATAAAACCATTATTGTAAAAATGGAAGAAAAATTAGCAAAACATATATGTTACCCAAGGGGGGAAGAACTGGTGGTAGAGGGGTGATGAGGGGTAGGAGTGAAACCACAGGGTTGCACAGTGTGGTGGGTGGAGGGAGGAGGTGAAGGAAATGGGAAGGATCTGGCCGGGACCTGAAAAGACAGGGTAATGGTGGGAAGGGCCCAACAGTGATTAATTTTCTAACATGGAAATAATTTTATGAAAGACAATTAGAATGAAGAATAATATGAAACCTAATGTATATTAACCTTGTAAGCAAACTAATATTTTTTTTAAAAGGTGCCTAACATACTGTTTACTAAGACAAACATTTGACTTAGGGAACTGGTGTCCTAGAGGCAAGAAGCTGCACAGCAATCCAGTCTCCTCCCACAAGCTTAACTGCCTCTGAAAACCACCAGAGGGTCAGCTATGGGTCAGTTCTGACACAACAACAAGAAGACAAACATTTGGCTACCTCATGTTATATACGAACCTAATCTAATTGTTCTGACTTAAATATAAATGTGGCTTAATGACAGATGCAGGAACAAACTATTTCTTAACCTGGCTACAGTATGAAATAGAATGTTAGCATATAAAATAGATATAAATGTGAAAATATTTAATTTGATAATATATGAAATATGATGTTAACTAAATACCCAAATCACGTAATTCCTTATTCATAGAGCATACTGGATACTAGGCAATATATAGCTTTATAATTTTGAGGGCCATTACTGAAAGAAAACAATGGAAAATTATGTATATAAAACAAAAACATCACTAAGGAGCAAAAATTTTAGGAAAGACTATATAACATGGGAGAGATTTTTTCTATTATGTATAAAAGACAAAATATATTATAAGAACTTATAGATATAAATGGCTTGGTAAATATCTCACATCACAAAATCCAGGAAGATAACATGATATTTTATTAACGAACTACCTGACAAAGCTCTACTTTATTTGAATGCTCTTGGAATGCCTTTTTGGGTGATAAAATGCTGTGTTACTATTTTCTTAGAGAAAACTGGAAGACAACTCAGACTTCAAGGATGATTACTTTCTTTTTTCACTACCAATAGCTGGACTATACAAAATATGTGAATGCATATAAAGATATACTTTAAGCTTGAAGTTATACCAAAGGTTAATGTTCTGTTGTTAGTTGTTGTCAAGTTGAACTCGTAATGATTTCATTTCAGAAGAGTCTCTGATTGTTGCACTAGAACACCAAGAAGCCAAAGCAAAAAGAAGAAATCAGTAAATTAAGGAGCTGAACATATTTCAATGGGCAGCTCGAAAAGACAAAGTAAAATGTTATAAAGACAAGTACAAAAAGCTAGAGTCATAAATTAAAAGTGATGAACTCAGTTAGCATTTCTTCAGCTTAAGGAGCTAAAGAACAAATTCCAGGTACAAGTGGTAATACTTAAGATGCTACGTGCAGAATATTGAATGACCCAGGAATCATCAAAAGTAGTATTTTCACTACTACTAGAGTACAGAGTCACTGTACCAAAAAGAACTGATCAAAACAGAAGCATTCGCTGAAATAACATATGATTAAAGGCAATGGTGTGAAGGAGGAAGTTCAAGGTGCTATAAAAGAATTGGCAAAAAAAAAGAAGGGGAAAAAAAAGAATTGGCAAAAAACAAGGCCCCCAAAATTGATGGAAAAACAACTGATATATTTCAACAAACAAATGCTGCCCTGGACATGCTCACAAAGTTGTACCATGAGATCTGAGAACAACTATCTGACCAACTGACTGAAAGAGATCCATTCTTATTCCCATTCCAAAAACAAGGATGATCAAATAGAGTTTGGAAACTATAAGCAATATCACTGACACTACCCACAAGCAAAATCTTGCTGAAGAGAATAAAAAAATAACTGGAATAATACACTGACAGAGAACTACCAGGGACACAACTGGTTTTAGAAGAGGCTGTGGCAATAGAGACATCATAGTTAATGTCTGATGGTTCTTTGCTGAAAGCAGAGAGTACCAGAGGTATGTTTATCTTTGTGCCATACAACCTGTAAAGACATTTGGCTGTACGGATCACAACAAACTGTGGCTAACTTTGAAAGACTAAGAAACCTAGAACACCTGACTGTGCTCATGCAAAACCTAGACTTGGCCTAAGAAGCAGTCATCAGAACAGAGCAAGGAAATACTGCACGGTTCAAAATTGGAAAAGGAGTTTGTCAGAGATGTCTCTGATCTCCATACCTTTCCAGTCTATATATGGGAAAGGTCATTTGAATGGTTGTGCTTTATGAGGAGGAATGTGGCATCAGGATTGGAGGAAGACTCATCAACAACCTGCATTATACACATGGCACAACTTTGCTTAGAGAAATTGAGGAGGACCTGAAGTTTTCACTGCAGAAATTCACAAACTGTAGTCTTCAATATTGATTGAAGCTCAAAATCAAGAAAATATAGATTCTCACTGCTGGTCCAATGGACAGCACCATGATAGATGAAGAGGTAATTGTTAACATTGTTAATAATTTCAGTTTACTCAGTTCCACAAATCAACACTCTTGGTACCAGCAGTTAAGAAATCAAATGATGAACTGAATTGGGGGGGGGGATGCTGTCAGGGACTTACCCTGAGTATTGAAGAATAATGATGTCAATCTGGAAGCTAAGGTGCACCTTTGCAATTAGTTGCTATGCAGCAGACAGATGGATAATTACTAAGGATGACAGAAGTAGAATTGATGCTTTCACGTTGTGATACTGGAGAGGAGTATTTAATATACCACAGCCTGCCAAGAGAACAAAGAGATTTGTCCTGGAGAGAGTGAAAGCAAGTTGCTCCTTTGAGGCAAGGATTTTGAAGCTCTGTCTCACATACTTTGGGTATGCCACCAGGAGGGACCAGTCCTTGAAGAGGGACATCATGCGTGGAAGGGAGGAGGGACATCATAGGAGAAGAAGACCCTGGAAGACATGGATTGATACAGTAACTGAGGCAATGGGAGGAGGTGTGTCTGAGACAGTAAGATTGGTCCAGGATAGGACAGGCTTCCAAGTTATTATGCATAGGGTCACTATGAGTTACAGATAATGGCACAAAATAGAAACAACAACAACATAGTGACTTTATGCATACAGAGCAGAATTGCTCTAAATAGTTTTCAATCTTGCAGAAGCCGATTACCATATGATTTCATAAGTGAGTCTAAATTCGTTTAAAGCACCAACTTTTTAGTTAGTGGACCAGGGCTTCACCATTTGTGCCACTCACGGATTTCTCGTTAGTGACACACAAGCACAGGAATTCTTATAAATACTGATGCCAGCACAATAGAACACATTTAATCTGTAATATAAATACTTAACATTTATATTATACACAGAACTGGTTATGAAAATATTTTTTCACAAACTCTAAATGTATCGCAAACTCAAGATCTCTATGATCAGATCCTAAAATTACTCACAGGCATTTCACCACTATCCTATGTGAAGAAAGGTAAAGAGAGAGGTGGGAAATGGAGTCAAATCAGTGGTCCTAACCAAGTGCAGTTAAAATGCTTTACTTTTTCAAATTTACACCAAATCAGGACCTTCTAAATTCATCACAATAGCCTCTTCCAGGATCTGGGGAGAGATCCTAAATAGACGTTGAAATTTAAGGCTCATGAATTTCACAGAAAGGGAGGAGCTGTTGCAGTCTAATAGGTAAGGGGTTGTGCTGCCAACTCAAATGCAGGTAGTTCAACTCCACTAGTTACTCCAATGGAAAAAGATGGGAAATCACCTCTCAAGCAATTTACTGCCTGTGAAAACCCTCTGGAGGGTCAGCTGTGAGTTGATTCCAACACAATAGCACAAAATAACTACAAACTGCTTAATCATAAACCTTCTTTGCCCTATTTCTTGAAATCACTACAAGGGTTAATAATATGTTAGCTGACACACATTTAGACGTCAACAAATGGTAGCTATTATTTCTAGCCACTGTGGATGATATTCAGACAATATCTTCTTAATCTATACATAGGTTTTACATGAGCATAAATAAATGCTCTGGGATTCCCATTCTTCTCAGTTAGGCATAATTTGTTATGATGCACACAATCAAATACCTTGCATAGTTAATAAAGTACAAGTAAACATTCTTCTGGTATTCTTTGCTTTCAGCCAATGATTTATCTGACACCAGCAATTATATTCCTGGTGCCACAGCCTCTTCTAAACCCAGGCTGAATTTCTGACAGTTCTCTGTCAATGTAATGGTCTAGTCATTTTAAAATTATCTTCAGCAATATTGTGTTTGCATATGCTATTTTCCTATAAATTCCACATTCTGTTAAGTAACTTGGGAATGGAAAAAAATATACACCTGTTCTAGTTAGTCTGCCAGGTAGCTGTCCTCTAAGTTTCTCAGTCTAGACTAGTGAGCACATCCAGGGCTGAAGCATGTCAACTGGTATCCCATCAATTCCTAGGGCTTTATTTTTCTGCAATGCTTTCAGTGTGCAGCTTGAACTTCTTCCTGTGTTACCATTGTTTCCTGTTCATGTGGTACTTCCTGAAATTTTCCAGTGTCTAGAAGTTTTTAGTAAAGTAACTGTGTATTCTTTCCATCTTCTTTTGATACTTCTTGGATCTTTCAAGATTTTGTCCAGAATATTTCTCAGTATTGCAATTTGAGGCTTGAATTTTTCAGTTCTTTTCACTTGAGAAATGCCAATCAATTTCTTCCCTTTTTATTCTCTGACTTCAGCTCTTTACACATCTCATAGTATACTTTGATTGTTTTCTTGAGCTATCCTTTGAAATCTTTTGTTTAACTCTTTACTTTGGCATCTCTTCTTTTTGTTATGGCCTCTTGAAGCTATGATGCAATTTTCATAGTCTCTTCAGACATCCACTTTAATTTTTTCTTTCTTTTTTTGTTTTTATAATGATCTTTTGCTCTCTCCATGGATAATATCCTTAATGCCCGTAGTTCCTCTGGGATTAATTTACAGGGAACTTCTAGAAGTTTAAGAGGGGTTTAGAAGAGGCATTGGCACCAAGGATATCACCATAGATGTCAGGTGGATCCTGCATGAAAGCAGAAATTACTAGAAGAATGTCTATTTGTGTTTTATTGACTCTGCAAAGGCAATAAACTGTGTGAATAATAACAAACTATAGCTAACATTGAAAAGAATGGAAATCCCAGGAGATCAAATTGTGCGCATGTGAAATCTACACATAGATAAAGAAGCTTATGTCTGAAAAGTGCAAGGGAGTACTGCATAGTTTAGAATTAGAAAGGGTATACATCAAGGACTTATCTTTTCTCCATACCTATTCAATCAGTATTCTAAGCAGATCATTCATTAATTTGGATTCTGTGAAGAGGAATGTGGCATCAGGATTGAAGGAAGATATAATAACAACCTGCATATACAAATGACACAACCTTGCTTGCTAGAAGGACCTGAAATACTTACTGCAGAAAATCAAAGAATACATCCTTCAGTACGGATTACATCTCAGCATCAAGAAAACAAAAATTTTTATCACTGGTCTAATTGGCAACTTCAAGATAGATGGAAAAATGATTGAAGTTGTCAATTATTTCACCTTGCTTGAATCAACAATCAACACCTTTGGTACCAGCAGTCATGAAATATATTGCTTTGGGCAAGTCCACTATAAGGGACCTCTACAAAAAACCTTAAGAGCAATGATATCTGTTTGAAGACTAAGGTGAGCTTGATGCAAGCCATGATCTTTTGAGTCACTTGCTACCCACCTGAGAGCTGAACAATGAATAAGTATGATGGAAGAATTTATGTCTTTGAGTTGTACTATTAGAGTATTGAAAATCCCATGAACTGCTAAAAGAACAAACATGTATCTTGGGAAAAGTGCAGCCAGAGAGCTCCTTGGAGGCAAAGATGGTGAAGCTTCATCTCTCATACTTTGGACATGTTGCTATGAGAAGTTATTCCTGGCAGAGAGGGAGCTCTGATGACCTATTGGCAAGAAGCTGCACTGCAATCCCAAAGGCATGTGGTTTGAATCCACCCACTACTGTTCTGCTACAGGAAGATGGGCAATCTCCTCCCATGTGATTTACTGCCTCTGAAAACCCAGCACAAGGTCAGCTATGAAAGGGTTCTGAATCAACAGCAAACAACAAGAATAAAATAATTTGCCTAAAAATTAAACTACCAGAGCCAGTGACCATAACCTCAGGGGTCTCACCAGTCTCTAACAGGATAGTAAGTACGGTCTGTTTTATTGTTTTGAATTTTGCTTCATATTTTCCACTCATTCTCCTTAGGACCTTCTGTTGTTATCCCTTTCAAAGAAGTTGATGGTGGTAACCAGGAATTATCTTGCTTGTCTGGTCTCAAGATCCTGGAGGCTAAGGTTTCCACGGTCCATTAATCCTTTGGATTGTTTCCTTGTATCTTTGATTTTCTTAACTCTGCTTTGTATATTGTTGTTGTTATTGTTATGTGCCGTCGAGTCATTTGTGACTCATAGCGACCCTATGTACAACAGCCCTAAACCCTGCTTTATCCTGTGCCAATCGCACTGCCCCTGACACACCCATCCCGATTACCCCAGTCACTGAATCAATCCACCTCATAGAGGGTCTTCCCCTCCTGCGCTGTCTCTCCACCCTCCCAAGTATGATG
>NW_006399781.1:17129153-17138289 GCF_000299155.1 Elephantulus edwardii
GATGTCAAATGTATCATCCAGGAAGAGTGCAAACGGTCATTACAAAGACAGAAGAGGAAGAAAAGACCAAAATGGATGTCAGAAGAAACTCTGAAGATTACACTAGAACTGAGAGAAGCCAAAGAACAAGGAAGAATTCAAGATACTAAAGAGCTGAACAGAAGATTCCAAAAGGCAGCATGGAATGATAAAGCAAAATATTACAATGAAATGTGCAAGGAGTTGGAGTCAGAAAATCAGAAGGGCCGAACTCACTCAGCATTTCTTAAACTCAAGGAACTGAAGAACAAATTCACACCTTGAGTTGCTATAATCAAGGATGCTTTAGGCAGAATATTAAATGATCCAGGAAGTATTAAAAGAAGATGGAAGGAATATACTGCTTTGTATAGATAGAAACAAATTGTGATATTCATGAGCTTTTTTTTAATGGGGGGGGGTCCAATTGGGTCTGACTGGTACAGGAGGAGATTGCAACTCCTCCAGCAGAGCATCTGGTGGATTCGAACTGTGTACATCTGGGATGATATTCATAAACTTCTAAGATTCTGGCCAGTAGTCACCAAATAGATTGTTGTTGTTGTTGCTGTTGTTGTTTTTAAATGCTGTCAAGTTTAGTACGAATGACATTATGGTCTGAAGCCCGTCCTAGCCTGTGCCAGCCTCCCCGTCTGTAACGCACTTGAGCCCATTGCAGCAGTCACTGCGTTAATCCACCTTGTTGAGGATCTTCCTCTTTTTTTGTCATCGCTCCACCTTCCTAACCATGATGTCCCTCACCAATGAAAAGCCAGACTCTCCTAGCAACATGCCCAAAGTATGTGAGATGAAGTTTTGTAGGTTGTTATTTTTTGGTTTGTTTCTATTTTGTACTGGTTTCTTGACAAAGTTCATATACACTGTTTCCCGCACCAGCTCTTTCCCATTTCCTTCATCACCCCTCTTCCTCCACCTATCAAATTGTGCAACCCTATGATTGATGCAATGCCCTCCCCCAGACTATGCTCACTCCTGTTATATAAAGTTTTATTATCTTTGCCTCCATGGAGTATGCTAGCTGCAACTTCTCCAAGATATATATGCTCTTTTGGCAGTTTGTGGAATATTTAGTACTCTTCTCCAACACCACAGTTAAAGGACATCAATCCTTCTGTCATCCTTATTCATTGTCCAGCTTTCAGACAGATAGCAAGTGTTTGAAAAGTGTTTGGCCTAAAAAAAAAAAAAATTTAAAAAAAGAAAAGTGTTTGGCCTGAATCTGGTGCACCTTGGTCCTGAAACTAACATCACTGCTCCTCTATAATTTGGAGAGGTCCTTCACTGCATGTTTTCCCAGTGCAATATGTCTCCTGATCTCTTGACTGCTGATATCAAGTGTACTGACTGTGGATCAAAGTAAGGGGGCTCAGAGCCAAAGATGTCTACCAAATAGTATGGAGAACACTTTGTATGGTATGTGATGCCAGTTTAATTTTATGTCCCCCAAGACTATGGCCCTGAGTCCCATTTTGCATGGCACTCTACAAGTGTCCAATCACATCAGAAAGCTCACTTTCTATTGTCATATAAACCATTACATCTCATTATGTATTTCTTTTTCATAATGAAAAATAGGACTAATCCTGCTCTTCTCCACTGCCCCCCCTCTATATAGCAACAACTCAAAAGCAATTTGTTGCCGTAAAGTCAGAACCAACTCACAGATGACCCTCGCCAGGAAGTTTCCAGAGGCTTTGACTCACACGGAAGAAGTCTGCCTATCTTTCTCCCATAGATTAAAATGGTGAGTTCGAGTTACTCATCTTTGGATTGGCAGTACAACTTCCTACCTACTGGGCCACCAGCACTCCTTGCATTCTGTACAAAGCTATAATAAAATATAACAGGAGTGACATCCATTTCCTAAACAACATACCTCCGGAAAATATGAACTTTGATAAATGTCTATAGTAAGGCTTCAGGCCTTTTGTTCATAGGGTTGCTATAAGGCATGCTCAACTCAAAGGATTAGCAACAACAACATAAAGATTATTACCCTGTTTTCTCTTTTTACCTCTCTGTCCAGCATTTTAGTCAAAATAGAAACAAAAAAATCTATATGGCAACGGAATTTTGAAAGATCCTGATAGCCTGGTTGTAAGTAAGGTACAGGGTTCAAATCCACCAGCTTCACTATGTAAGAAAAATAAGCCATCTCCTTCCTTGCCATTTACAGCCTCTGAAAGCCTACTGGAGAGTCAGGTATGAGTCAATTCCACCTTAATGATACATAACAAGTCCTGGTGATGTTTGCAGGGAGTTGCACTGCTAACTCAAAACTGCACCTCTCTAGAAGTTCAAATCCACCAGCAGCTCCACAAGAACAAGATGAGCAATCTCTTCCATTGTGATTTACAACCTTCAAAACCAAGCGGAGGGTCAGCCATGAGTTGGTTCAGACTCAACAGCAATATCTGTAATTATGTATAATATATGCATCAGAAAGCTGGACAATCACTAGGAATGATAAGGAGAATTGATGCCTCTGCACTGTGGTGCTGGAAAAGAATATTGAATACACCATGAACTGCTAAGAAAATGAACAGGTTCGTCCTAGAGAGAGTGAGACCAGGCTGATCCTTGGAAGTAAAGATTCTGAAGCTTTGTCTGACATACTTTGAACATGTTGCAAGGCAGGACTAGTTCAGACGTCAAGCTTGGGAGGGTGAAGGGACAGCGCAGGAGTGAATACCCTCAATGAGATGGATTGATTTAGTGACTGGGGTGATTGGGTGTGTCAGAGACAATAAGATTGGCACAAAATAGAGCAGGGTTTAAGGGCTGTTGTACATAGGGTTGCCATGAGCTGCATGCAACTCAACGGCAAATAACAACAATAGCAAAAACAATCTAACTATTTAAATTATCTAACATTATAAAAAAATTGAAAGAATATATATATATATGTTGTTGTTGTTGTTGTTGTTATTGTTGTTGTTATGTGCCGTCAAGTCGCCTGCGAATATAGGACTTTTTTAAAAATCTTTTCAGGCAAGAGTATTGTAGTTATAAAAAGAGAAAATGGAATGAGATTATTACTGAGTTTTTAAAAAGAACAATGAAAATGATGAGTGATATATAATAAGGCTGATCTAGGTTCAGTATTGGCACAGGTAGGAGGCAAACGGTGCAGGGACCCCAGTAAACAGGAGGCATAAATTCTTTGAAGATCCAAAGGCTGCTTTCTTTGCTCAGACCTTATTAAATACTTCTGCATAGTGTGTGCACAGCTGCCCTCTACTGGATGAAATGACAATCTGCCCAAACTCATAGATAATGAATTAATTTATTCATTCAACAAATATCTGTGGACCATCTCAGGCCATGTGCTGAGCTAGAAGAATATAGAGATGAGGGGAGCACAGTGTTTGACCTGAAACAACTCAAGGAAAATCTGGAAAAACTGGCAAATGATTGATTGTGACAGAAGGATTTAAGTGCTTTAATGTCAGTAGACAGCAACACTACTAAATTGCAAAAAGCAGATTATTTACACTCTGACCTATTAACTGGTATAATCTCTGTTGTAACTTCATCTTAAAACGTAGTCAAGAAATTCAGCTACTTTGCTTTGGAGATGTGATTGGCAGGTTAAATGCAAAACACTTAGTTAAATGTGAATTTCATATAAACATGACAGAATCCATACTTCACTAAATAACTATATTTAGTTTATTTTAAATAAAAATTTAAGTAATAATCCTGTACTTTCTCTCTTTCTGCCATGCTCCCTTAAATCTAGAAACACTACTTGTAAGTTATCTCCCTAAACCTGCATTATGTAAGAATTCCAGAGATTTGGTCAATACAAAGGAACTTGAACAATGATGTTAGTTTAAAGAGTTTAAAGACTAAGGTGCAGCTTATTCAAGCCATCTCTTTTCAATTACTTCCTATGCATCTAAAAATTGGACAATAAATAAAGATGACAAAAGATGTATTGATGCCTTTGAGAAGAGCACTGCAGAGCCCATAGACTCACCGCCTGAAGAACAACCAAGTCTATCTTGGAAAAAATGCAACCAGGTTGCTCCTTAAAGGGATGGTGAAACAGTATCTCACATAATTTGGGCACATTGTCAGGAAGGACCAGCCCATAGAAAAAGAAAGGTGAAAGGGTCAGATAAAGAGAGGAAGACCCTCCATAATATGGAATGACACAATGACTTTAACAATGGGCTTGGCTTGAGTGTTCCAAAGTTTGTGAGGATGGCGCAGGATAAGGCAAGGTTCAGATCTGGAGATCATAGAGTCACTGAACAATAGCTGTAGTTGACTCAATAGAACCTGAGAACATTGTTTTGCTTTTAAAAGATCTTAAGTGAAACAATTAGAATGATGAGTCCATTAATGGACTGGTATTTTTTCCCTGCAGTTAATGAAGCAATATTTTTCAGCACACTGTAATTCAAGGATATCAATTTCTCTTCCATCTTCCTTATTTTTTACCCACTTTCACATGCATCAGATGTAAACGAACATACTCAAGAGCATATCTTCTTGCTTTTTAGCACTTTAAAGAGGTCCTTGGTAATAAATATTTCCAGTTCAGTGTATCATTTCATATCTTGCCTGCAATTTCTATGGGCATTCATGCTGTTTCTAAGTAAAATTAAATCGTTGACTATTTAAAACCTTCTGTCATTTTTCTTGATTTTCTTCTTTTATTGGTCCAGTTGTGAACCTTTTTGTTTGATTCAAGTTGAGTAGGTATCTATACTGACTCTGTAGGTTGGGCTGGTAAACACACACACACACACACACCCCTATCAGTTATATACATTGTATTTCATTCATGTACTTATATTTTATACAATTATTCATACACATTTTTATATTTTTATGTTTATATTTACTATTGATCAATGCCTTTTTCTACCCCCTCTCATCAAGTTCCCATTGCACCTTGCCTATTTCTTCACACACACCCATCTGCCCACTAATCTTTGCTATCCTTCCCTTCACCTTTTACTGCCCTGCTTCTTCTCTTCTCCCTCTCCTTTTGAACAGCTGTATATATTTCTATCCTGTTTGCTAACTGCAATAGCCATATTGTTCTTTCATCAATTCTTCCCAGGCTGATACTCCCTTGTCCTGATTCTTTGCAGTGTTCATTGTCTGTACATTCTGTTTCTACTCTCTTCATCCCCCCTACTTCCTAGTTACTCTTGTTTTCACCATTGCTATTTTATGCAGTATTTGTCCTTTTGTGACTGCGCAATTTGAGTCAGCATAATGTATTCTTAACTTGTACATGTTATGTAGTATTTTATGAAATGAAAGAATTCTTAATTGTTTTTTAGCATAGTATTCGTTTGCAGGATAAGGATAGGCAATCTCCTCCCTCACAATTAACTTGCCTCTGAAAATCTGCCAGAGGGTTAGCTATGGGTTGGTCCTGATTCTATGGTACACAACAATAGTATTCCATGTACGCACATACCAAAATTTTCTCTATTTGTTGGTTGGTTGTGGGCATTTAAAGCTGTTCCCATTTTCTTGCTATTGTGAATAATGTTGTGATGAACATACGTGTACATATCTCCATTTATACATCAACTTTTATTTCCTTGAGATACATTCCTAGCTGTAAAACAGTTCCGTCAAACAGAATTTCTATTATTTACCTTTCTGAGGAAATGTTAGACTGCCTTCCATAGTACCATTTTATGTCCCATCAGCAGTGAATCCTCACCAAGACCTATTGTTTGCTGCGCTGTTAACATTTATTATTGCTGTTGAGATTAGATGGAATATCATTGTTGTTTTGATTTGCCTCTCTCAAATTGCTAGTGATTTTGACCATTTCTTCATGTGTCTGTTAGCCATCTGAATATCTTCTTTGAAGAGTCTTTTCATATCTTTTGTCTCTTTGAAGAAGACTGTGACATCAGAATTGGCGGGAGACACATCAATAACCTGCATTATGCAGATGACACAAACTTGCTTGCTGCAAGTGAGGAGGATTTATAGCACTCATTGAAGAAGATCAAAGAATACAGCCTTCAATATGGAATGCCTCTCAAGGTCAAGAAAACAAAGATTCTTATTGCTGAACCAATAGGCAACATCATGATGGATAGAGAAAAGATTAAAGCTGTCAACAACTTCATCTTACTTGGATTCCCAGTTAACACCCTCAGCACCAGCAGTCAGGAAATCAGATGATGTATTGTACTGGGAAAGTCTGCAGTTAGAGACCTTCCCAAATTGTTGAGGAATAATGATGTCAGTTTGAGGACTAAGGTGTGAATGATTCAGGCCATGATCTTTCCAATAACTTGCTATGCATCTGAAAGCTGGACAGTGAATAAGGATGACAGAAAAAGAATTGATGCCTTTGAGCCTTTGGACTGTGGTTTTGGAGAAGAACATTGGCCAGCTCATGGGATGCCAAAGGAACAAATAAGTCTTGGAGTGGGTACAGCCAAGTGCTCTTTGGAGGCAAGGATGATAAGATTTTGCCTCACATAGTTTAAGCATGTTGCTAGGAGGGGCTATTCTTTGGAGAGGGACATGTTGCTCAGAAAGGTATAGGGTTGATGAAGGAGAGGAAGACCCTCAACCAGGTGGATTGATACAGTGACTGCCACAATGGACTCTAATGTTTTCGGAAGTATGAGAATAGGACAGGGTTCAGATCTGTTGGGTCCCAATGAGTCATACTCAACTCGACAGCACCTAACAACAACAACGACTAAACAACAAATCACAGTGACTAATCAACCCTCATTGCTTATTGTTTTTTCCTCCACTCAACTTATCTATTAATTACTTTTTGCTCCCCTATTAATCCCCTGTGGATTGTGCATTTTAAGTTAAATCTGATAATCTGTACATGCCACTGATTAGGGCTCTTAAAATATTTCATGTTCATGAATCAGAAGATGTAATACCATTAAGATAATTCTACCCAAAGTGAAATATAAGTTCAATGCAATTACTATTACAATTCAAACAACATTTTCTTTCAGAAATAGAAGGCTGATCCTTAAATTTTTCTGAAATTGAAAGGGCCCCCAGTCAAAACAATCTCAAACTTAAAAAACAAACAAACAAACAAAAAAACCAAACCAAACAACCCACTTAGGAGGAATTAAATTTCTTTCTTCTTTCTTTCCTTTTCTTTTTTTTTTTTTTTTATGAAACGTATTGTTTCTTTTCCTTCAACCTTATTTCCACTTTTTAAAAGACCGCTTAAGACCATTCGGTGGTTGTTCCGGCCCACTCAGTGGCCTGAGCAGTGGGGGCTGCAGACCAATCCTCCGTCTCAGGCTGAGCGCCCCAGTCTTCAGTAGGGAATTGCTGAATCGGCACAGAGGGCACCTGGTCGCCTTCGGACCAGTCTCTAACTTCAGACTGAGAGTGGCAGTGAATTCAGGAGCAGGGGCCGTCCTTGGTCACAGCCTTTTCAGCAGCAGCCTGCATTTCCTTTTCAATCTCTTCCTGATCTCTATAGAAGTACAGATCAGGTATGACCTCCCACGGGTGCTCCCGGGAGATTGTGCCACACATGCGCAGGACTTCCTTGGTCAGCATCCACCACATCAGACCCACGGAGTGAGCTCCCTTGTTGTTGCACGGGATAGCAATGTCTACATAGCAGAGGAGGATCTGTGTTACACAGGGCAATGGTGGGCAAGGGAACGTACGATGCTTCTATCAGAGGCTGGTGGTCAGCCCTGGGATCAGTAACCACCAGAAGACGAGGCTCCTGGTAGGCTGCCTGGATCTGGTTAGTGAAGGTTCCAGGAGTGAAGCACCCAGAAATAGGAGTGGCCCAGTAGCAGCAGCAAACTTCAGAAAAGCTCTGTTTTTCTGGAACAGACCTGTATTTCTGGAGGACATGACACTGACATCAGCTAGATTTTCAATGGTAACAATGGCGCAAGCAGCCAAGAGCAGCTTCTCCCAGGTCCTCTTCAGGTTTATGGTGTAGATGCCATCACTTTTCCTTTTGTAGATGTACTGTTCCATTTGGAAGTCAAAGTTGGTGCTGCCCAAATGCAAGGAATTTGAGGACATCCTCCCCCTTCATCTGCAGGCCTTTAAGGGCTCCGGACATTGTGGACGTTTCCCCTTTCAGTTACGACAGGAACCAGAGCAACGCCGTATGGAACTTTGTGTGGGTAGTGCAGAAAGGCAAGGAATTACATTTCTAATTTCAAAACATACTATAAAACTACAGTATTTAAAACAGTGTACTACTGGTATAACGATAAGTACACAAGTCAATGAAATAGACTAGAGGGTTCATAAATAAAGCTATAAATCTGACCAACTGATTTTTAAAAAATAATGTCAAATATAATGGAAAATAGAAAAAGAAACTTAATGGGGAAAGGTCTCTACAACAAATGGTGCTGGTATCGCTGGACTTCCATGTCTAAAATAATGAAGCCAGAACCACACTTCACATAATGTTTTCAAAATTAGCTCCGAATGGATTAATGGCCTAAATAGAAATTTGACAGAATTGATTTCTTTGAATCTGAAAGATCAAAAGTAATAGATTCAGATGATCTAATATTAATAAGAGAGATGAAATACATGTTTCTTAAACTTCATACACTACAGAAAGTATCCATGGAAACTTCATAAAAATAAACACATTTTTAGGCCACACAGAAAACCCTAAGAAATTTTTACTAGCAGATGTCATCTGCTGAGGAATAGATAAAGTCCTCCCATGATACTTTAAATTATAAATTCACTCACTGACATTGAATACATTATCACTCACAGAGACCCTCCACCGGGTTTCCAGGTTGTACATCTTAATTTGATAAAATGGCCTATCAATTTTCCCCAGAGGTCCTGATTTCAATCAAACCGCATTTTGTTTAGTAGTTCAACCCTCACAGAAGATGGATTTGAACTAAGAACCTGTAAGTTATCAACCCCATATATTATGCACTTTACTACGAAGGTGCTTTAAGTTAAAAAAGTCATCACAAAACATGAAACTCTAACACAAGTGCTTAATAAAAACCTGTTAAAAAAAAACTGTTCAGGAGTCTAGAGCGATGGCTACATGGTGGAGTGGACCTGGAGGAGGGTTTGTAAAACAATGAAAGAATTTTTCTTTTACTTTTCC
>NW_006399781.1:17139170-17167522 GCF_000299155.1 Elephantulus edwardii
AATTTGCTCCAGGACTTAAGAACAATAAATGACATAGTTGAGCCTCTACATCTTGTGGTTCCTAACCTTTATACTATAATAGACAAAGTGCTAGTCAATAAACCTTTTATTTTAAGAACTACCTTCCCTCTGTAACTTGATTTGTGCCACTATTAGAGCCTCTACTTGGAATATTATTGCTTTTTTAATTTTTTACTAATATACTTTTAACTTGTTAGTTAAATTTGTGTCTTCTAGGCTGCAACACTTCCATGATATATCTTCAAGGATGTGAACATGTACAGCTAAGCACAACTGATAACAGTGCATCTAAATTCCAAACTCAATCTCCACAATAGTCTATGTGTTTCCTATTGCCAAAAGGGCCCTTTAGAGTAGTGAGAAAAGATCTTCACCCTGAAATCTACAGTGCCCCTTCTCAGCAGGAAGCAGCTAAAAGAATACGCCATCCCCCTTTCCTTATGAATCAGGGTGAAGTCTCTCTCAGGGAGGAGTGATAGGGAATGGCAAAAGACACACTGACAAAGGAGGTTAATCAGAACTGGCTTTAACAAGCACTGTGGCAACTGGACAATTAAAACAGACTTTCAAGGGCAGGGCGGAAAGAGGAACAAACTGGGGAGGAGGGTAGAGAAAATAATGCAACAATGAATGAATGGAAACCCCAAATCTCTGTAAATGTTCATTAAAATTAATAAAATTTAATTTTAAAAAAAGAAGTGCAAAATCACCTGATAAAAGTTATAGAAGTAGAGTGATTAACGCATGGAAATACTAAAATCTGGTATATCAACTTTATTTTTTCTCTTTCCACACTAAAATAAACACCATTAACAGAACTTAGTTTGCTAGTACATGACTATTTCCTCAACTCTTAAAACAGAATTTCAAGTAGACCACCAATCATTATTTTTAAATGTATGATTTGAGCTTTGAAAATAGGTTATATACAGTCTGCCTGACAGTGGGGATTGGGAGGAGAATAAGATAAGAGTGGATAGACAGTGACTAGTGCATTGCAACAAATGGAAGACAGAACTGTTTAAAATTAAGCTATGATTAGGCATTATATGTACGACAACAGCCCAGAATAAGAGATATATCATTGTAAAGGTGACTAAAGGGTGTGGGGAGGCAAGTAATTGTGCAACAATGAGTGATTTTTTTTTTAAGTGGACTGGAGGAGGGAGGGGAGAGGGTGAGAGGTAAAATATGCAAAAATGAATGAATGAAAATCCAAGTTCTCTGTAAAGGTTCATTAAAATCACAACTGAAATAAAATTGTATTTACAACAACAACCAAAAAACCCAAAAAAACCTGTTCAAACAAGATCCACTCTTGTCAGTTTAGCACAGAGAGAACCGTGGCCTCCATGTATTGTGTATATTCTCAAATTAATGTTGAAAAATTATTCACCAAATGTTTGAGGGCCTTGTGTGTTGAGTACCATCCAGTCAGAACTGAGCTTGACCCTCCAGCGGGTTTTCAGAGAAGTAAATCTCACAGGAGGAGATTGCCCATCTTTCTCCCACGATACTGGTGGAATCAAACCGTGTTTCTTTGGTATTGCAGAACAACTTCTTACCATTAGGCTCCCAGAACTCCCAGAGACCTTTTGCTGTTTGTTGTTATGTGTCATTGAGTCACCTGCGACTCATAGAGACCCTATTTACATCAGCCCTAAACTGCATCAATGTCTCTGACACACCTACTCCAATTATCCCTTGATCCATCTCATTGAAGGTCTTCCTCTCTTGCTCTGTCCCTCCACCGTCCCAAACATAATGTCCCTCTCCAAGGACTGGTCCCTCCTTGCAACATGCTCAAAGTATGTCAAACGAAGTTTCAGAATCCTTGCCTGTAAGGAGCAGCCGGTTTCTCCATCTCCAGGACAAACCTGTTTGTTCTCCTAGCAGTCCATGGTACATTCAACACTCTTCTCCAGCACCACAGCTCAAAGGTATCCATTCTCTATCACCTCTAGTCATTATCCAGATCTTTGACGCATAGCACGCCAATTGCTAAGAATATGGCCTGGACCACGTACAATGACATCATTGCTCTTCAGTACTCTGGAGAGGTTCCTGACGGCTGACTTTCCCAAGGCAATTCTTCTCTTGGCTGCTGGTACCAAGAGTATTGATTGTGGAGTCAAGCAAGCTAAAACTGTTAATGATCTCAATCTCTTCACCATCCATCATGATGCTGCCAATTGGCCCAGTGGTGAGAATCTCTGTTTTCCTAATGTTAAGCTTCAGTCTATATTGAAGGCTGCAGTCCTTGATTTTCTGCAGCAAGTGCTTCAAGTCCTCCTCAGTTTCAGCAAGCAGGGTTGTGTCATCTGCACAATGCACTTACAAAATAACAGGCCTTCAAAAATCCTATGCACAATAGAGCAGTTAGACTAGCAGACATGGGAGTTAAGGCTGAGATCTCAGATATGGAAACACAAAGAAGGAGGAACAGCTATAAGCAGACACTAGTGATTGGAACGTGAAATGTGAGAAGCATGAATGTAGGAAAAATGGACTTTGTTAAAAAAGAAATGGAATGCATAAATATTGACATACTAGGTATTGGCAAAGTGAGATGGCTTGGCATGGGACATTTTGAATCAGATGATCGTAAGATCTACTATGCTGAGGGATGAAAAGGTGGGAAAAATGAGGTTGCTTTCATACAATGTGGTGACAGGATAATATCCATACGCATAAAAGAAGTCCAGTGAATACCACTATCATTCAAATATATGCATCGACAACTACAGCCAAGAGGAGGAAATAGATTTCTACTAACTTTTGCAGTCAGAAATCAACCCCATAGACCTACTATGTGCAAACAGAGTAAGGCCAGAACACAATACATGAAACGAACCCAAGTAAACCCATCTTTGGCCTACCCTCCTTCCTCCCACGCACAGGGTCGGGGAGAAGTGAGGGTGTCGCGGGCTCCGCCTATCGCGCAGGCGCACAGGGGCCTTGGTAGACTCTTGGTAGCGCCTCAGTTGGCTAGGAGTGCACGTGTGCGCGTGGGAGGAGAACGCAACTTTGTTCTGGAAGTTCCTGGAAGGAGGCTTAGAGAAGTTCTGTCTAGCAGTGAAGATTAGGCTGATGATGTAACTGGATAAAGAGCACAACACCAGGTTAGTGGGGAATGTAGTGGATGAAGTGAGGGGATTTAGGACCTAGCAAGGTTCCAAGTAAATTAGTATGGCAAAGAATAAAAGAACAAACTTGGACTGGTGAATGATTCCCTACGGAACGAGGACACCCAACACTGGATGTGAAATAATCGGTTTAATGAAATGGGCGAGCTCCCGTGTGTTAGGAAGCACCGAGGTAGCAGAATTTTTTTGCTTGCAACCGGAGACATTTAAGGTACTCTAAAGGGAAAGTATTCAGTCCAGTCTCCCTTGATCTTATGTTCGCATCTGCTGCGTGGGAGTGACCTGACTGCTCTGCGTGCTGTTCGTGGTACGTGGGCGTCGAACTCCGTTAGTTCCTTCTGAGCCCCTGAGACTAGAACGCGGTTTCCCTGGGGTCTCGCAACGCACCTGCCGGGGCGGGTCTTGTAGTGGTCCCACCCATTCAGAGTCTGGGCTTCGGACGCTACTGTGGAGAGGTGGGGAATGCTGCCCGGTGACGGCTGCTCCGTGGCGGCACTAGGAGCTGTGCCGCCGAGGCCGCCCTCGCGCTGCGCTGCCGCTGAGCAGAGCCCGCGCTCGGACGATGCCCGCCCGCGCCGGCCTCCCGCTGTCTCGCTGCAGGAGCCGGTGGGCTTGCGAGTGCTCGGTTAGGCGAGGGCGACTCGGGACCCGGGAGTCTCCTCCAGCAGGGACAAAGCGTGCCCGAGGTGAGCATTCCCTGCACGCTGGCCCGGCGGGCGGCCGCCGCGTGTCCTTGGCGCTTTGGCCGTTTTTAAAGGCTGTGAGCGGAGCTTTTACGAGACTGTTGCTGCTTGGTTGTCGACTGATTGATTCAGTTCTTTGGCTATTTTGGAACTTTTCAGGCCTGGGAGTGGTGTGGGTGCGGGAAAAGCCTACTGTCAGGTAGTATATTTAGATACTTTTGAAGTTCATCCTGGACTCCTGTCTTTGGTGATTTCGCTATTTCCCAAGCTTATGGTTGAATGTCTGGATTTGGAATGCTGAGAGGTATACATCTCTGGCATGGGGACTTTAAAGGAAAACTGTTTAGTAATGAAGTTACAGAACTTTTCTTTTTCCTACTTTTTTTGTGACTCCAAGGATTTTTAAACAGTAAGAAGTGATCTTCTAATGCAATGTGAGACACCCAGAGTTTTAAGTGCCCTGTTCTCTCTTTTGAACTGTAGGTAAATAGGTAACTAGTTCAAAGTATAAAGTAAAAGTGGCAGGAAATTACTGTAAGCTTATTTAAGTTTTCCAGTTTCCTTTTGACTACTTTGTTTATGTATAGAAGGAATAAAAGTAGTACAAATATTAGGAAAACTTGTGGAATTTATACTTACATAGTAGTTAATTTTGTTTATTGTAATTATTTTTAGAAATGCTTTAGACTCAAAATATGCTATATTTATCATTACAGCTATCTATGCTGCTTGAAGAAATGAGTACATTTTAACATTTGAGTTCAACAGGTCTGGGAGAGTAAAATCCATATTTTCAGAGTTCTTATATGACATCTTTTCCTAAAAATGTCAAATTCCTAAAATTTGTCTTCTTGCCCACCTATGTTTAGAAAATTATAAAAATGGAAAAAATTGTAGGAGTCGTCTTGAGTATTCATGGACATTTTCTTTTTAAAATCTTATTAAATAATTAACAGGAGTAGGAAACTACCTGTTTAAGTTGATTATTGCTTAATCTTTAAGTTAAAGGTCCGTTAGAGTTTTAAAATTTTTACTGTAGTAGCCAGGGTACATTTCAATTTAAGAAGACATCTCAAGCATATTTTGTTTTTATAGTTTAAAATCTTTACAGTTTTTTATGCAACCAGGAAAATGACAGCATTTTCATTTAATTGTGCCCCAGTGAAGGATCACATTTTCTCTCAGTGATGCAAAATAATGTACTTAGGTACTTTAAAATTTCACAGTTATGTTTTGCTATACAAAACAATGGCATACCATACCTGGACGAAACCATTTTTTTGATGAAGCAATGGCCATCTTCACACTACCTCAAGTTTGGTTTTAGAAAATTGGTGGTTATGCATTTTGGTAAACATACTCTTTGGTATGCTCTTTTTTGTGTTCATTTACGTTTTTAAAATTTCGGAATATAAAGATATTGCTGCATTGAAGGGTGCATTAGGGGGTTCAAAGTCTCTGCATATTAACCTGTTTTTTGCGTTGGAATCACCTGAATATACAAACCTTGAATGTGTTGCACACTTAATATTTGTTTTCCTCTAAGTATGTAAAATATCAAATCAAACATAAAAAATAGTCTTTTTCTAGTCAGGCTTAGATATTTATCAATCAATTTTAGTGAGAAGTAGCACTTTGAGGTCAAGTATTTCTAGAATAATACTTTATTCATTTATTTGATGTATTTATAAGTGGTATTACAGGTTATTTGTTTTTACTTTCTATACTTTCAGTGTTAGAAAGTTATCATGAAGACATTGTAGGGAATTAATATTTTAGGAATAGGTCTTTTATAAGCTGAAATAAAATTATGAAATCAACTAAGCAAAGTTGAGGAAAAATTTAAATACATTTAATTGGTTGATTGCTTACTGGATAATTTTGCCTAATAAGATAGTCCTATTAGTTAATAGCAACTCTGTACAATGGAATATGTACTGCAAATTAACCAAATCCATGCCATCAAGTCATTTCTAACTAATAGTTAGAATAGAGTTGCCCTGTGGGGTTTCCACGGCTATAAATCTTCATAGCAGCAGACTACCTCTACTTCCACCCTCAGAAGTGCTGGTGGATTTGAACCCACAATCTTTTAGTTATCAGCCAAATGCCTTAACCACAGAACTACAAGAGTTCATATGTAATATAAAGGCTTTGTAATTATTTCCCTTTGAAACCAATGAAAGCTAGTCCTGAGGGATTCTCTTTAATTAGAACAGCTGAGACTTTGGCATCTGCGCAACTGCTGCTTCCACCATTGTAAGGCTATGAATCTATATGGACAATGAAATCCTCATAAGAAAGTAATTTTCATTCTGAATAGCATTGTTAGTGTTTATTAGGTCCTAGGTAAGCAAAACAATATTTAAATGTCTAGATTTATTTGAGAGACTCAGGTATTGTATCTCATGGGGATTTTTATAATGATACAAGAGAGAAATCACTGATTAGAGTACCTAGCTTATCGGGAAACATAAAAAATATCATTCTCTGTCCGCCCCCCCCCCATATGTGTAGGTGTGTGTGTAACTCTGCCTTTACCCCTCTGTCTCACTGTGACTTGGAATCAACTTGAGAGTGATTTTTGTTTTTGATAGTGACCTACAGGGAACCCTGGCGGAGCTTAGGCTGAACACTGGTCACCTAACCAGGTCAGATAGTTGATCCCAACATGTGCTTCAAAGAAGAAAAATTAGCAAAGTCAGTTCTTACAACAATTTACAGCCTTGGAAACCCTCTAGAGCAGTTCTGCTCTGCGTGGCAGGCCTACTCTGAGTCGGAACTTACTCTGCTGAAGTGAGTTTGGGTAGGTAATTTATAAAAATATGACAATGTTCTCTACTAAATAGTTTATCCATAAAGCTCTGTGTAGAGAGGTACTTTAAGCTTGTGTACATGGAGGTTTTTTTACCTTTTTTAAAAATTATTTTTTGTGTATGTACTGGCAAATCAAATCTGACTGGTACAAGAGGAAATTGTCCCTCCTTCTCCAGCAGAGCATCTGGTGGATTATGTACATGTTTTACTATAGAATTTTAGCAGGAATTGAGCAAACCACTAGTTACCTTCTGAAAAGGATAATTCAACAAATATTTCCTCAATATTTATACATGAGAATGTATTCGTACAATACATGAGAACAGATATGCACACACACTAGGATGTATCTGTGCACATGAGAATGTTATATAATAAGTTTGTGCCTCTAATATCATAGGAGCAAAATATAAAAGAAAAAGCATTTGTAGAATCAACAACAAATTATTTTTAATAGAATCTCATATAGTGATAATGGTGAGGAAATGTATATCTGGCTCTGAAATACTTGGAATGATCTTCTTAAGGTTCACTTAAGCTTTATACCCGTGTGCATTGCGTCCATCACCCTCATATAGGGAGTAGAAAGCAACTTGAGAGAATCACGAAAAAACACATTTCGGAGAAAAGTTCACAAATTTTTTCTTTTTCTTCCTTGAAAATGCCATTGTGGAAAATTTGCATGTGCTTTTTAAAGTCCATTGTAATTTATCCAATTTTCGTTTTTGCAAATTTATTGTGCTTTCTAAACTGAATTATGTAACAACTTACAAATACTTGTTCCTTAAAGGCTAAAATAGAGTAAGGCTTGACAAGATTTTTAAAAATTTATATGGCGGTGGCAGTAGTTGGATGCTTCATAGCCTAGGCTTGTAGAGTACTTGTTTTATGTGTATTCTCCCATTGCATTGGCACAGCAGAAGAATGGCCATTAACTACCAGATTGTTAGCTGCTGTAGAGTTGGCCCCAGTTCCTGATGACCCTTCACAAGGAAAGAAAAAAAAGCTTGCCTGGTCCTGTGCCATCCCTTTCAGCGATATAGCCATAGGCTAATCTACAGGATTTTCTTTTTTGTAGTTGCTGTTCAAAACACTTCATTAGTATTTGATTAATTTTTTAAAATAAAACTTTATTTTAATTGTGATTTTAACCACATTTTACACAAAGTTGGATTTTCATTCATTTATTGTTGTACATTTTACCCCTTCCCAATTTCCTCCTCCCCAAGTTCACTTTTTAAAAATATATGAATATTTTTACTCATTGTTGCACAATTACCTACATCTTCCTCCCCACCCCTACCTCTTTGCAGTGATATACCTCTTATTCTGGTCTATTGTCATATGTATAAGGCCCAATCAATCATATATTCCTTTTAGACAGTTCTTTCTCTCATCTGTTCCAATGCAGTGGTCATTGTCTATCTACTATTCTCTATCTATTCACTATCCCTATTCTCCTTCTAAACCCCAATGTCAGACCTACTTTGTGCCATACAGCATTTGTGCTTTTGTGACTGAGATATTTCACTCAACATGATATGCTCCATGGTCCCCCATGATGTGTAATGCTTTACAAGTTCATTGTTTTCCAGTGCTGTGCAGGATTCCATTGTATGAATATACCATAGGTTTTTCTACCCATTTGTTTGTTGATGGGCACTTGGGGTGCTTCCATCTCTTTATTGTTGTAAATAACACAGCAATAAACAGGGGTGTGCATATGGATGGCAGTTATGGTTTCTTTAGAGTATATTCCCAGGCATTGCCAGGTCAAATGGTACTTCATTTCCAACTTTTTGAGAAAGTGCCTTACCACCTCCCATTGTGGTTACCCGATTTTACACTCCTGCCAGCAGTAATAAGGATTCCAATCTCATAATTGTTTTGCTGTGCATCTCTCTGAGAGCTGGGGATTTTTAACTTCATGTTTTGTTCTTCATCTGAATGTCATCTTTGGTGAAATATCTATTCATAGCCTGTGCCCATTTTGCAGTTGGATAGTTTAGCTTTTTCTCATTGAGGTGCTAGAGTATTCTATAAATCTTAGATATGAATCCCTTATCAGATGTGTCGTTACCAAATCTTTTTTCCCCAGTCTTTGGCTTTCCTTTTTACCCTGTTGAAGACGTTTTTTGACATGTACAGGGATTTGATTCTTAGAGGGTCCAGTTCTATTTTATTATCTCCTGGTTGTAGGTAATCCATAGCATTTTCATTAGCTGATTTTCAGCTGTAGATCACAGATCCTTTCTTCTTAGTCCATCTTAGTTTTAGAAGCTCTACTGAAACTTGTTCAGTGTTACAGCAGCATACACAGAACAAAACAGAGTACTTAATTTTCTCATTTTACATATGGGAAAACCAAAGCTCAGATTAGGTTTGGAATCAGCTAATCTGACATGCCCAAACTACCACTAAAAATATTCACCTCTTCTTCTTGGTGTAAATAAGTCAAGTAGTTTTCTTTTAAAAAGAACTTTTCTGAACTATTTATGCTAAATTATTTTAAAGGGAAAAGATTTTCGGTAAATTTACTAGGTGAAAAAATGCCAATGCAGATTTTTATTTGGGTTACCATATATTTTAGGGTAATTATCTAAAAGTAATATTACCTTCTTGGTCAGAATACCAGTATATTACAAAAGTCAAGAAAATGATCCTGGCTCATTTTGCTACCTGTTCTTCACTGGATTGTGCTGTCAAATTTGAACCAACTTATAGCTGACCCTCCAGTGGATTTTTAGGCCATTAATCACAAAGGAGAAGGTTGTGTCCGTCATTCTCTTGTGCAGCAGCTAGGTGGATTAAAACTACTTACCTTTCAGCTTTCTACCCACTGTTGTTGTTATATTCCATCAAATCACCTGAGACAAATAGCAACCCTGTGTACAGCAGCTCTGAAGCCTCCCCTGTCCTGAGCCAGTTTCACTGACTCTAACACACCTACCCCCATTGCCCCAGTTACTGTTTAAATCCATCTCATCCAGGGTCTTCCTCTCCCTCTACCCTTCCAACATGATGTCCTTCTCCAAGGACCTGTCCCTCCTCACCACATGCCCAAAATATGTGAGACAGAGCTTCAAAATTTCTTACCTCTAAGGAGAAACTTGGTTTCAGCCTCTCGAAGATAGACTTACTTATTTTCTTGGCACTCTATGGTATGTTCAAGACTCTTCTCCAGCACCACAATCAAAGGCATCTATTCTTCTTCTGACGTTAGTCATTTTTCAGCTCTCTGATGCATAGCAAGTAAATGTGAAGACCTTGGCCTGGATCAGGCACACCTTAGTCTCTAGACTGACATTGTTGCTTCTCAGTACTCTGGAGAGTTCTCTGACAGCAGATTTTTCCAGTGCAATTCCTCTTTTGATTTCCTGACTTCTGGTGCCAAAAGTGTTGATTGTGGAGCCGAGTAAGCTGTATTTGTTAACAACCTCAATCTCTTCTCCATCTCTCATGGTGCTGCCAATAGACCTATTGGTGAGAATCTTTGTTTTCTTGATTTTGAGCTTCAATCCATATTGAAGACTACAGTCCTTGACCATCTGCCGCAAGTGCTTCAAGTCCTCCTCAGTTTCAGCAGACAAGATTGTGTCATCTGCATAACGTAGGTTATTGCTGATTCTTCCTCCAGTTCTGATGCCACATTCCTCCTCATAAAGCCCAGCCTCCCAATTGATCATTTTGAAAAGGTATGGAGACAGGAAGCATCCTTGACACAATCCTCTCCTGCATCTATGAAGTGTTTCCTTTCTCAGTTCTGAGGACTGCTTCTTGATCTGAGCATAGGTTTGATCTCCTACCCACTAGGCCACCAGAACTCCATTTCTCAGCCTAGGGTTACCTTTTACAGGGGACTCCCTAATTTTCAACTTTTGCTTATAGGTTTCTTTGAAGTCCTTTAAGCCTTCTTTTTATATTTTGTAATTCAGACAAAATTTATTTCTGTGTTTTAGACATTGCATAATTAAACTGCTTCTGTAGGAATTTTGTGAAATAATTTTATTACTGTGAGATCTTAAAATGAGTGGGATATTAGGAATATGCAAATTTTCATTAAAGTACATCCTTGAGAGAGGACTTAAAAAAATTCTTTCATAAGCTTGTTGCTGGTATGAAAGAAGATCAAAAAATAGTTACTGCCTTTTGAAATTCAAATGCAGAAAAACAAATAATTTTTAAGTAAACATTCTGCTCCTTTCAGAGATACATGATTAGGTGAACTTTGTTTAAGAATTATAAATTTGTATATTCAAGGAACCCTGGTGAAGTAGTGGTGGAAGTGTCAGCTGCCCGCTGAATGGTTAGCAATTTGAACCCACCATCTTTTCATCAGGAAAAACATGTAGCAGTCTGCTTCTGTAAAGATTACTTTTTTGAAATCCTGTGAGTCCAGATCAACTCATTGGCAGTGGGGAGATCCATATTTGTATATCTCTACTAGCCTCTTTGGAGAAGGAATCGTACTGCCAACTCAAAATCTGGTTTAACTTCACTAGCTGTTCCACAGAATAAAGATGGGCAGTCTCCTCGCGTGTGATTTATAGCCTCTGAAAACCCACAAGAAGGGTCATATATAGGTCGGGTCTGACTCAACAGCAGTGAGGGGGGAGAGAGAGAACGCGCACACAGGCACACAAATTATTCAAAGCAAGCAAGATAAAGGTAAAATTTTGTTGGTTGTAAAAGTTTCACTTTAGTATTAAGTATAGAGAAATAGTATATTGTTTTATATCCTAAATGGTTTCATGAAATGCATTGATTTTAGTCTAGTTTCAGAATTCCCAGCATCTTGCAGATAGCTAATGATTTTATTGAATTTAAATACAGAAAAGTGAATTAAGTTTTAAAAGAACATTCTGTCTCTTTTAAAATATATAATTAGATAAATTTATTTAGAAATTAAAATTGTATCTGTTTTCAAGGAGTCCTGGTGATAACATTGATTAAAGTGCGTGATTGTTCGCCAGAAAGGTTGGTAATTGGAGTCCACCAGCAGCTCCACTGGAACATGCAGTCAGCTTCTAGAAATATTTATGGTCTTGGAAACTCAACACAGCAGCTCTACTCAGTCCTCTGGAGTCATTGTGAAATTGACTTAACAGACATGGACTTGGGGTTTTTTATTTGTATTATCTGAGCATGACTGCATTATAATATGTTGACTTCTTGTTGTTATGTGCCATCCAGTTGCTTGCGACTCATAACGACCCTGTGTACAACAGTCCAGAAATCTGCTCTATCCTGTGCCAACTGTACTGTCTCTGACACACCTACCCTCGTTACCCTAGTCTCTGAATCAATCCATCCCATCAGTAGTCTTCCTCTCTTTCACTGTCGCTCCACCCTTCCAAACATGATGACCCTCTCCAAGGACTGGTTCCTCCTTGCAACATGTCCAAAGTATACTCAATCCAATATTAAAACATATTTTTTTCTAAACTTTATCCTCAGCAGAAACACAGTCTCACTCTAGGTACAGCCGACTGTAAAGGGAAAAATGATTTCTGTCTGTAGTTTCCATACTGAAGTGTAGGGAATATGAAACCACTGTTGAACTATTTGAGCCATCATAAAGATAGCTTGGTATTTTTAACTGAGCAGAGTAACTTTGATGGCAAGAACAATTCAGTACACATGTCATTGATAGTAGAGTGGAATATGTGGAATACTACTATGATTTCTAACTAAAAAGCAGCCCAGCATAAGAGGGAAAGTAGATTCATTACCTGCATTCTTAGTTAGAAATTTTAAGTAGTGCTGCATGCATCACCTGTATATTTACTTTTCCTGCATTGATCAGAATGAATTACGTAAATTTTTAGATTTCTCTAACCTGTTTGAAAAATTCCTTTGTTACTGGGGAAAGTAATTTTCTGGAAAGGGTACTCTTACTATTTCCTTTCCCCAAAATTTGTGTTATTAATTCCCTTGGAAATTGTATCATTGCCTTTAATCATCTGGTTATTCATTTGGATTCCCTTAATGTCTTTTTAAAAATCTCATAGCCATAATAGATTAGCTGCTAATCTTACCCTATGCCTTTACAATTCCCTAGTTTCTTTTGCATGTAATTTCCATCTGCCTAAGCATAAAATGCAACTTGGCACGGGGCTGTACTCACTGATTAGTCTATTCCTTGTTCTTTAAAGCCTGGCAGCACAATTAGCTCTCATATTTCATACTCTTCTGTCAGCACATCTACTTTCCAGTACTTCAGCCAGTCAGTCTCTGATTATATCTGCTAGGGGAGGACAAGTGACTTTAAACTTGAGGGGGGAAAAATTTTAAAATTACAAAAAAATGTTGCTGATCTTATTCTTAATTCTGCTTTTAAGTTATTCCCTTTACTTAATACTTGGCCTCAGTAGCAATAACAATTACGCTTTTTTTATGTTCCTCTAGTATCATTACAGGGAGCCTCAGCACAAATGACTAAGTACTAGACTACTGAGTGCTAACTGAAAAGTTGGCTTTTCAAATCCACTCACTTCAGCTGGATAAAGTTATGGCTGAATACTTCCTTAAGGGATAGTTGTTTACTGTCAAAAACCATTTGAAAGAACCCAACAACAACATAAAACAAAGCTGGTAATGTATAAAGATAAGTAACTAGATCATCTTCCTTGCTGTGGAATAGTTTGCAAGTTATCCTTGGCTGGTTTGTGCCCTACATGGTAAAAGTGGTTCTGTTTCAATCAGCCAAGTCAGAATTTTTGCATTTGAGAAAGTTGAAGGAAGGACCAGGAATGGAGGAGTCAGTGAAGAGTTATGATCTTACTTTTCTCTGTAGCCAGCTTAACCTTGGCCTCTTTGTGGAACCTGATCTGTTTTTACCATATCTCCTAGACTCCAAATAAAAATAAGCCCAGGAAATCCCAACCCTTGAGAACTCCTTAACTTTAATTATTCCCTTGATGAACAGCAGCCGGGCTGGAAGTACCCCCCCCCCCCCCCCCCCCCCCCCCCCCCGACTCTCTCTTTTCTTTTTTTTTCATTGCCTCAACCCTGGGGATACTCTATTAAGAGTGTAAATGACTTTTAACTTTACTCCTTTGATGATGCACATTAAGTAGATACTAGTTCTTTCTTGGGCCTGGAGCAGAGCCTGCTTCAAATTTCTGCAGCAAGCCATGCATGTGAAATGAGGATTTCTAGGTCATTATAAATCAAGGAAATCTTTTAATTGTTAGTATTTTGTATTCTAGTTCCTGAAAGCCCTCAAAGTGGGAGTTCTTTGGTTCAACTTTAAAAATAAAATTTCAGTGTTGTCATGTTGGAACCAACTCACAGCTGACCTTCCAGAGTTTGCAGGAGGCTGTAAATAGCTCAGCAGATAGCTTTTCTTTCTCCCACAGAGCTGCTGGTGCATATGAAACTGCCAGAAAGACCTTTGAGGTAGCAGTTCAACTCTCTGTGCATTACACCGCCAGAGCTCCCTTGATTCAACATGTCATTAGGTACCTGCTAGTGAATTATGACTCATAGCTGCCCTAAGAACAACAGATAGGAACTTAGTCCTATCCTTTTCAGTCCTCAGTATCTCTAATAGAGGTAGACCATTGTTAGTCACTGTGCCAGTCCATCTTATTGATTCAGTGTTTTGTTGTTGTTGTTGTTGTTGTTGTTGTTGTTGTTGTTGTCATGTGCCTTCAAGTTGCCTATGACTCATAGCAACCTTATGTACAACAGCTCTGAACCCTGCCCTGAGCCAGTCTAACTAACACACCAACCACCATTGCCCCGGTTACTGAATTAATTAATCCATCTCATTCAGAGTCTTCTCTCCTGGGCTGTCTCTTCACTCTTCTGAGCATGATGTCCTTCTGCAAGGACTGATCTCTCCTGGCCATGTTCCCAAAGTATGTGAGACAGAGCTTCAAAATCCTATTTTCTTGGCAGTCCATGGTATGTTCAAGACTCCCCTCAGCACCACAACTCAAAGGCATCCATTCTTCTTCTGTCAACTCTAGTCATTGTCCCGCTCTCATAGTAATTGTGAAGACCATGGTGTGTATTAGGTACACATTAGTCTCTAAACTGACCTTGCTTTTCTGTACTCTGGACACATCCCTAACAGCAGATTTTTCCAGAGCGATTCATCTTTTGATTTCCTGACTGCTGGTGTTAAGAAGGTTGATTGTGGAGCCAGGGAAACTGTAATTGTTAACAACCTCAATCTTTCTGTCATCTATCATGGTGCTGCCATTTGGCCCAGTGGTGAGAATCTTTGTCCTCTTGATGTTGGGCTTCAATCCATATTGAAGCCTATAGTCCTTGACCTTCTGCAGCAGGTGCTTCAGGTCTTCTTCCGTTTCAGCAAGCAAGGTGGTGTCAGCTGCATAATGTAGGTTGTTAATGAGTCATCTTCCAAATCATCATGCCACACTCCTCCTCATAAAGCCCTGCTTCCCAAATGATATGTTTTGCATATAGATTGAAAAGGTATAGAGAGAAGAACCATGCAGTATTTCTTTGCTCTGTTCTGAGGACTGCATCCTGGTCCAGGTGTAGGTTTCACATAAGCACTGTCAAGTGTTCTACGACTCCCATTTTTCTCAAGGTAAGCCACAATTTGTTGTGATCCACACAGTCAAATGCCTTTGCATAGTCAATGAAACACATGTACACATACCTCTGGTACTCTTTGCTTTCTGCCAGGATTCATCTGGTATTCAGTGATCCAGTGTAGAAAATGGAAAAAGAATTCTTCTAAAAAAATAGCTAAACCTCATTGTGTAAAAGCATTGTCTTTTGTCTTTTCTGTGAGAGCTACAAACTATTGTACAAGCCTGTAAAATAAATATGAGTGCAGTGTTAGTTATGAAATGTACTGTATAATCCTAGACCTTTCTAGTCTAGGGTGCCCAAATTTTAAAGTGTCTGATCTTCTAAATTACTGGTCCCTGTAATGTAGTCCATAGATAATTAATATTATTATCTGGGAATTTATTACAAATAAACATTCTTGGACTTCACTTCAGACATACTAAATTGGCACCTTGGGAGGTGTAGGGACCTAGTAATCTGTTTTAATAAGCCTCAGTGATAAAGAATTGTACTTCTTACTAAAGAGGTATGTAGTTCGAATCCACCAGCTGCTCTGCGGGAGAAATCTCCCATGCGATTTATTTCCTTGAAGACACACTAGAGGATCAACTATGGGTCAGTTCCAACTTGATGGATACACAACAACAAGTGATTCTTAGGAGCCTGGATGGTGTAGTGTACTTTATGTTATGCTACTAACTCAAAGGTCCTCAGTTCAAATCCATAAACCATTCAGTGAAAGAAAGATGGGCCATGTCTTCCTGTAAAGATTTACAGCCTTGGAAGCCTGGTCACTATGAGTTGGAATTGACTCAACAGGGATCTAAATGATGCTAATGTAGACTAAAAGACTGAAGTCTTTAAGGGAACTCTGCTGCCTTTAGTGGTAAGGAATTGTGCTACCAACACAACAATATGGGGTTCAAATCCACCAGCTGCTCAGCAGGAGAAAGATGGGCAGTCTCCTTTGTGATTTAGTGCATCTGAAAACCAGCTTGGAGGGTCAGCAATGGGTTGGTTCCAACTTGAAGGTACACCACAACCACAACAAACTCTAGGTCGTTAAGAATGAACCTTGTTTGTTTTGCTGGTGTGGACGAGCTAGTGTATTCTTCCATTTCAATATACTTTTAAGAACTCGTTTGTGTCTCTATATGTGTTTGACATGAAAAAGCGCCCTATGTTATCATTTATAATGCCTGCTGAATAGCACCCAAGGTAAAATTGTTAGCAGTTCTTACTATTTTCCCCTTAATTATTTTCTTTCCTTCTTGCAGAATGTCTGGCACAAGGTAGCTACTTTATAAATATTTGTTAAGTGTAGCGAAGGCTTACCTTTCTAACCTTTATGTCCAAAAGCAAAACCACATTCTTTTTCTTTTGGTTTCTTCATCCAAAGGAGCATTAAACCTAAAAATAAGGGTCTCAGTTCAGAACTTGCCTTTCTTCTTGACACTCTGGTCAAAGAGGTTGCGACTACTTTTTAAACAGAAAAGAAGGAAACCATGGTTCCAGTGCAGCTGATCAGACACTTGGAAATATCTTAGACCAGTGATATTGAAAGACAGGAAAATAGCTTTCCCCAAAAAACCAGTAGTGAACAGGAGGCAGAAATTAGGAAGGAAAAAAATTAATCAGTAGAACAATAAAAACTTAATTCTGGAGCAAGCCCTTAGGGAGAAATACAGGACAGAATTTTCTACATATGTCTGCCTTTTTCTTTTCTTGTAGATATTGCTTTGTTATTTTACATGTATGGACTGAATCCTGATCATAACTCTATGATGCTAGATTCTGTTGAAGAGTGGTAAGTATTTAAAATAATGGCCTCAATATGCTATTTGTAATATTGTTTTGATTTTAAGGCATCTATTTTGGGTACATTTTTGTAATTAATAATTTATTTAGAAATTATTTGTCAAGTGAAAAAGATGCATGAAATATGTATACGTCATCATAATAAAATAATTGGAATACTCTTAAAATATGTAACTATTCATTCTTTAAGGAAATACTTATTAGGTACTTAGTTTACAAGCAGACTTCTGGTGTCATAGTTCACAGAGAGTTGCCCTGCTAACTCAAAAGCAGCACTTTGCTGGAAGTTCAAATCCTCCAGCTGTTCTGTGGGGAAAAGATGGGCAATCTCCTCCCCTGAGATTTGCAGCCTGTAACTTAACTAGAGGATCAGATATGAGTCTAATTCAGCTCTACAGATGAGATTTTGAGGTATTTTATAAGGAATTATGCTAGTTTCTAGATATAACTGAGTAAATTATAGTGCAGAGGAAGAGAGTAGAGCACATTGCACCTTAGGAGAAGTGCTTGGGGAAATTTGGCTTATACACAAATATTTCTTACAGCATTTATGGTGTATTAAGTTTTGAATTTCTTCTAAACTAGTACAGTAGGTAAGATGGAAATTCTTTTGTAGCCACGTTTTACATTTTTGCATATTTATAAGAAGGACATTGCCACTTTTATCTCCGCAGTTACAGTGGTCAGATGAGTTTCAAGTGATAATTTGGTTGATTCTAAAAATGAAATTCACACTTAGAGAATGGAAATTGCATGTCCTGGTGACATTTAAAAGCAGAAGTATGGGACAGCAAGTAATAAATGTTGGAGAGGATGTGGAGAGATAAGAGTTTTTATACACTGCTGATGGGATTGTAAAATGGTAAAACCACTCTGCAAGGAAGTTTGGCCTCAGAAACTGAACATAGAAATTCCATATGACCCAGCTGTTCCAATGTTTGGAATATACCCTGAGAAGGTGAGAACTGAGGCACAAATGGAGACTTGCATACCAGTGTTCATAGCAGTGTTATTCACCATCTCAAGAACCTGGAAATCGCCCAGATATCCAAACACAGTTGAATGAATTGAGAAATTATGGTACATTCACACGATGGAATACTATACAACATGCAGGAGCACTGATTTTTAAATTACTACCTAACTTTGGAGGGAATGGAGAGCATTTATGCTAAGTGAATTAACTCAGTCCCATAAGGTTAAAATACTGTATAAGATCATTAATGTAGAGTGAGTATGAGGATCCAAGGTGAGTGGTGAACCCCACTGCTTTAAGGCTTGCTGTTGTTGTTGTTGTTAAGTGCTGTTGAGTCGCAGGCGACTCATAGCGACCCTATGAAGGAGAGTCCTCGATACTTGGGTGCCTTTCATCCTCTCTCCAGGTTCATAGAGTTTCCGGAGGCAAGCTATTACGGAAGTGGATGCCACTCCTGCTTCCAAGCTTGTTTTAATCGGGGAGCTCCAGCCCACTCTCTGTCCGCATTGGGTAAACGCTTGGTGTAAGAGAAAAAAAAAATCACCATATATACTACAACTTTAAATTTGACTGGAATACAGAGCAGAAATAAAGTTCAGAAACAGATATCTGATGAGTTACAGTAGAACCAGGACAAGAGACCTGTGTCTGTTAATTTCCTGTGCAGAGACCTTTTTGTTGTCTTAAATCTGGTCAGATTTTTTTCTAGCCAATCACAAAAATAATGTGGAAAGAAAGTGAAGAATTAGCAAAATTATAGAGTATTGGTAAGCTTTCCAAACAGATTGGCCTTAGCATTTATAACTGGGCCTGAAAATTTAGATTGGCAATTTGCTTTTTTTTTTCACCTCCATACTACCATTGAGCCCAATAATTGCTTTCTCAATCTTCATGGAGTTTTGAAAACAAATCTGGGGGAAATTTTATTTAGTAGTAGTCTATCTCTTTAGTATATTCATTCTCAAGTTAGTAAGATTTCATTCTCTCCACATAGTTCAAATTAGTCTAGCAACACTATAAACTTTCAAGGGGCCAAACATCCAGTACCTTCTAGTAGATGTTGTTAGGTGCCTTCAAGTTGAGTACAACTCATAGCAGCCTTGTTCAGCTCTATGAACATATCTGAACCCTGTCCTGTCCTGTACCATCCTCACAGTCTCTGACACCCTTGGACCCATTGCTGCAGTCACTGTTTATCTTATTGAGGGCCTTCCTCTCTTTCACTGTCCTTCCATCTTCCCAAGCATAATATCCCTCTCAAGGAAGTCTCTTCTAGCAACACCTAAGTATGTGAGACAAAGCTTTCTCATCCTTGCCTCCAGGGAACATTGATTCTCCAAAACATATCTGTTGGTTCTTTTGGCGGTCCATTCATACTCTGCTTGAACACCAAAGCTCGAAGACATCAGTTATTCTGTCATCCATATTAATTCATTGTCCAACTTTCAGATGCATAGTAAGTGATTGAAAAGACCATGACCTGAATTAGGTGCACCTTGGTCTTCACACTGACATCATTGCTCCTCAGTTATTTTTAGAGGCCCCTGACAGCAAACTTGCCAGTGCGTAACATCTCCTGATCTTCTGAAAGCTGGGACCAAAAGTGTTGATTATGGATCCAAGTAAAAATGAAATTGTTGACAACTTGAATCTTTTCTCCATATGTCATGATGTTGCCCATATGTTCATTGTTGCGGATTATTGTCTTGGTATTGAAATGCAGTTAATATTGAAGGCTGTAGTCTCTTCTGCAGCAAGCACTTCAAGTCCTCATCACATTTACCAATCAGGGTTTTGTCACCTGCATAACACAAGTTATTGATGAGTCTTCCTCCAATCCTAATGCCACATTTTTCTTCATAGAATTAGACTTCTCAAATGATGTGCTCAGCTTACAGGTTGAATAGGTAAAGAGAAAGGATACAACCCTGGTAGCCATACAACAGCTTTTTGGTCCAGATATAGGTTTCATATGAGTGTAATTAAGTGTTCTGGGATTCTCATTCTTCTCAGCATTAGCCAAAATTTGTTATGATCCATACAAATGTCTTTGCACACACATACACTATTGTCTAAGCTGGATTCTCCCATTGTCATTCATTTCATAATATCTTGGATTATTTTTCCTCTGAAATGCCTAATTTTAGAGAATGTTATGATTGATACTCCTGTACATACATATTAATGGTTTCTATATCGTGTTTTCAGTTACAGATCTAGACTTACAGAACACATAACCACAGTATCTTTCTACACTAAACAGCCCCATTGACACAGTAGTTAAGCTTTGTACTGCTAACTGAAATGTAGGCAGTTTGAACCACAAACTGCCCTGTAGGAGAAAGATGAGGCAGTCTGCTTCCATAAAGATTTATAGCATTAGAAACTCTATGGGGCTTTTCTTTTATGCCCTGTGGGAACGACTAAAATATGATCTTGAATCTATTCCATCTGAATTTCAAAATCATTTTAAGAATAAACACCAGTGATCAAAGACCAAATGAGTTGTGGGATGATATCAAGGACATTATCCATGAAGAAAGCAAAAAGGTCATAACAAACACAAAAGAGAAAGGAAAACCTGAAGTGGATGTAAGAAGACACAGAAAATTTCAGTAGAGCATCAAGAAGCCAAAACAAAGGAAAAACATACCAGAGTAAAAGAGCTGAACAAAAGATTTCGAAGGGCAACTCGAAAAGACAAAGCACAGTGTAATAATGGAATGTGCAGAAAGTTGGGATTGTAGACTAAAAAGGGAAGACCTTTGTCTGCGTTTCTCAGACTGTTGTTGTAGTTGTTATGTGCCATCGAGTCACCAGCGACTCATAGCAACCCTGTATACAACAGCCCTAAACCCTGCTCTATTCTGTGCCAATCTCACTGTCGCCAACACACCTACCCAAATTACCCCAGTCATTGAAGCAGTCCACCTCATAGTGTCTTCCTCTCCTGCACTGTTCCTCCAGCCTCCCAAGCATGACGTCCTTCTCAAAGGACTTGTCTCTGCTTGCAACATGTCCAAAGTATGTCAGACGAAGCTTCAGAGTCTTTGCTTACAAGGAGCAGCCTGGTTTAACCCTCTACAGGATGAACCTGCTCATTTTCTTAGCAATCTTTGGTATATTCAGTACTCTTCTCCAGCACCACAACTTAAAGGCATCAGTTCTCCTTCTATCCTCCCTAGTCATTGTCCAGCCTTCTGACACATAGCAAATGATTGCAAAGACCATGGCCTGTATCAAATGAACCTTAGTCTCAAGAGTGACACCATTGCTCTTCAGTACTTTGGCACCGTCCCTAACATCAGACTTTCCTATGACAATACATCTTTTAATTTCCTGGCTGCTGGTGCCAAAAGTGTTGACTGAGAGAACAAAAAAAATTTAAGACTCAAGTAATAATATTGAAAGATGCTATTTTTTGTTGTTAAGTGTTGTTGAGTCAAGCATGACTCATAGTGACCCTATGAACAAAAAATCTGAACCCTGTCCTGAGCCGTCCTCACACTGCCTGACACACAAGAGCCCATTGCAGCAGTCATGGTGTCAGTTCACCTGGTTGAGGGTCTTCCTCTCCTTTGTTGAGCCTCCACCCTTCCCAGTATCATGTCCTTTACCAAGGAATAGCCTCTCCTAGCAACATGCTCAAAGTATATGAGGTGAAGCTTCATCATTCTTGCCTCCAAAGAACTCTGGCTGCACCCTCTCCATTGCAGCAGTCACTGTGTCATTCCACCTGGTTGAGAGTCTTCCTGTACTTCTCTAACCGTCGGTCTTTCCAATCATCATGCCCCTCTTCAAGGAATAGCCCCTCCTGGCATGTGAGGTGAAACTTTATCATCTTTGCTTACAAAGAGCACTCTGGCTGTACTTTCTCCAAGACATACACTTTTGTTCTTCTGGAAGTCCATAGGATGTTCAGTACTCGTCACCAACACCACAGCTCAAAGACATCAATTCTTCTGTCATCCTTGTTAATTGTCTAGCTCTCAGATGCATAGCAAGTTATCAGAAAGACTGTGGCCTGAATCAAACACATATTAGTCCTCAAACTGACATCAGTACTCCTCAGTAATTTGGAGAGGTCCTTAACTGCAGACTTGCCAAGTGGGATATGTCTCCTGATTTCCTGACTGCTGGTACCAAGGGTGTTAATTGTGGATCCAAGTAAGATGAAGTTGCAGACAGTTTTAACCTTTTCTCCATCTATGATAATGTTGCCTGTTGGTCCATTGGTAAAATTTTTTCCCTCAGCATTCAGATGCAATTCATACTGAAGGCTGTATTCTTTGATCAAGTGCTTCAAATCCTCCTGTCAGCAAGCAATATTGTATCATCTCCATAAAGGTAGTTACAGAGGAGTCTTCCTCTGATCTTGATGCCATATTCTTCTTCAGAGTCCGGCTTCCCAAATAATTTGCTCAGCATACAGATTGAATAGGCAAAGAGAGCGAATACAACCCTGAACACTCCCTTCTTCATTTTAAACTATGTAGGATACTACTGGAGAGTTCTTGGGAGGCAAGAATAATGAGGCTTTGCCTCATATACTTCGAGCATGTTGTTAGGTGTGGCTAATCCTTAGAGAAGGACATGATTTTGGGGAATGATGGAAGGTGAACAAAGGAGAATAATACCCTCAATCAGGTCAGTTGATACACTGATTACTGCAATGGGCTCATGTGTGTCAGGAAGTATGAGCATAGACTAGGGGAGAACAGGGTTCAGATCTTTGGTCCATAGGTCAATATAAGTTATACTAACTTGATGGCACCTAACAACAGTGTTCCCTTCCTCTGTTTGCACAACAGCCTCTTGGTCTAGTATAGGTTTCTTATGAGCACAATTAAGTGCTCTGGTGGGATTCCCATTCTTCTCAATGTTAGCCATAACTTGTTATGATCCACAGAGTCAAATGCCTTTGCATAGTCAATAAAGCAAACATAAGACATTCATCTGGTACACTTTACTTTCAGCCAGGATCCATCTGACATCAGCAATAATATCCCTGGTGCCACGGCCTATTCTAAATCCTGCTTGAACTTATGGCAGTTCTCTATTTATGTATTGTCCTAGTAATTTTTGAGTGTCATCTTCAGCAGTATTTTGCTTGCATGTGATATTAATGATATTGTTCAATAGTTTCCATACTGTATTGGATAACCTTTTTTGGGAATGGAAACAAATATGTACTTCTTACAACCCATTGATCAGATAGCTAAACTGGTGATCACATCCAGGGCTGCACCTTTTAATTGAAACAAGTCACTCAGTATCCTTTTGACTCCTGGGCCTTATTTTTTGCCAGTACTTTCAATTCAGCTTCAACTTCCTCCTTCATTATTACCATTGGCTCCTGCTCACAAGTCACTCAGTATCCCATAGACTCATGGAACCTTATTTTTTGCCATTGCTTTCACTTCAGCTTCAACTTCCTCCTTCATTATTACCAATGGCTCCTGCTCACATGGTACTTCCTGAAATTTGTCAGTGTCAGTGAGTTCTTTTTGGTACAATGAATCTGTGTATTCCCTCCATCTTCTTTTCATACTTCTTGGGTCATTTAATATATTACCTATAGCATCAATAACCTGCTTATGCAGATGGCATAACCTTGCTTGCTGAAAGTGAGGAGGACTTAAAGCACTTGTTGCAGAATACCAGGAATGTGGCCTTCGGTATGGGTTTTGTCTCAGTGTCAGGAAAATGAATGTTCTTACTACTAGACCAATATGCAGCATCATGATGGATAGAGAGGAGATTAAAACTGTCAACAGCTTCATCTTGCTTGGATCCACAGTTAACACTCTTAGTACCAGCAGTTAGGAAACAAGGAGACGCATTGCACTGGGAAAATCCGCAATTAGAGACCTCTCCAAATTACTGAGAAGTAATGATGTCAGTTTGAAGACTAAGATGTGTCTGATTCAGGCCACAGTCTTTTGGATTACTAGCCATGCATCCAAGAACTGAACAGTGAATACAGATGACAGAAAAAGAGTTGACACCAATGAGCTTTGGTTTTGGAGAAGGGCACTGAACACCCCATGGACGGCCAAGAGAATGAACAGATGTAATGAGATGCAGGGGTTACATTGAAATTGCATTGGGTAAGTTTACTGTAAAAGACCTTTCTTAAAGTATCTCTTTTAATAAAAGATGTCACTTGGAAAATTAAGGTGCACTTCGCCCAAGCTATGATATTTAAATCACTGTGTATACATCTGCAAACTAGTCAGTGAGTAAGGAAGACAGAAAAAAGAATTGATGCCTTAGAATTTTGGTGTGGATGAAGAATATTGACTATAACAAAGCCTGCAAAAAGAACAAACAAATCTGTCTTTGAAGAAGTGCAGTTAGAATGTTCCTTAGAAGTGAGGAAAGTGAGACTTTGTCGCACATACTTTGAGGTATTGTCAGGAGGACCAGCCCCTGGAGATAGACAGACAGACTTAGTAAAGTGGTGTCTGAGCATGCGTTCTGGTGGTGTAGTCCATAGGGACCGGTCCTGATAACCCAAAGACTACACTACTGGTGGTTCAACCTACCAACTACACCTTGGGGAAAGATGAACAGTCTCCTCCTCTGTGATTTCCAGCCTGAGAAACCCAGTGGAGGGTCAGCACTAGTGAGTTGAGCTAGTAAAGTAAAGGATCAACAAAAAAAAAAAGAGGAAAAGTCTCAGGAGTGATGGATCAACACAGAGTGGCTGCAACAGTGGTACAAAACTAGCAACACCTGTGTGGCTGATGAAGCACCGGATAATGTTTTGATCAGTGATTGATCATTGAAAGTTGTACTGACTCAGTGGCACCTAACAATGAATATCTGTACCATTTAATTGTTGTTGTTGATTGCCATCAAGTCAAGCACAACTCATAGCGACCCTATGAACAAAAGACCTGAACCCTGTTCTATAGCTGTCGTCATTTCTCTAAGTTCATAGAGTTTCCAGAGTCATGTTGTTTAGTAGTAAACCATATTTTTGCTGACAAATTGAATGACTACTATTAAATTAATTTTTCATACATCTGTTACTGAACTTGACTATCAGTATATGTAAATATATGATCATTTTTATTCTAGGTCTACTGGTGTATGCTCTTGATATTTATTCACACAACACCTGACCATGTACAGGTCTAATTCCATAAGGTTTTTGGTTTTGAAGGGTAAGAAGAATTTCTTTGGTTTATTATTCTTCCCGAATAATTTTAAAATCCCAAACGCAGACTCTTGCACTGGACGACGTCTGGCAGGTGTGACAGAGGACATGGCTTTGGATGTAAGGCCCTCAGTGCTCTGTACCACAGTTGGCAGCAGTTGTGGGACCTGAGCTGCTTCTACTGCTCATTTAAGGGGGACAGTGGATGGGCCTGATTATGTTGCTCTGCAACTTTTTAACTTACTTCTTCACTCCTGTAATTTCTCTGCCATTTGCTGCTGCTGCCACTATGTTACCCCAACAACTGTCACCACCCCCCGTGACTTCAGCCTCCAACAGCAGCAACCAGGACAACTTCAAGTGGTCTCTGAAAATGTTTTAATACAGTGACCTTATTGTAGTCATGTGCCGTTGAGTTGCCTGCAGCTAATAGCAACCCTATGTACAACAGCCCTAAACCCTGCTCTATTTCTTGCCATCTTATTGTCTCTGACACACCTGTCCCCAATACCTCAGTCATTGAATCAGTCTATCTCATTGAGGATCTTCCTCTCCTGTGCTATCCCTCCACCCTCTCAAACATGATGTCCCTCTCCAAGGACTCATCCCACCTTGCACCATGCCCAAAGTATGTCAGACGAAGCTCAGAATCCTTGCCTCCAAGCAGCAGCCTGGTTTAACCCTCTCTAGGGTGAATCTGTTTGTTTTCTTGGCAGTCCATAGTATATTCAATACTCTTCTCCAGCACCAAAGGTATCAACTCTCCTTCTATCATCCCTAGTCATTATCTCTCTCTCTGAGGCATAGAAAGTGATAGCAAAGACCATGGCCTCTATCAGGCGCACTTTAGTCTCCAGACTGACATAGTTGCTCTTCAGTACTTTGGAGAGGTCTCTGACAGCAGACTTTCTCAGTGCATTTCATCTTTTCATTTTCTGGCTGCTGGTACTAACAATGTTGACTATAGAGCCAAACAAACTGAAGCTTTCAACAATCTCAGTCTCTTCATTATCCATCATGATGTTGCCAATCAGCCTAGTGATGAGAATTTTTGTTTTCTTGATCCTGAGCTTCAATACATATTAAAAGCTGCAGTCCATGACCTTCTGCCACAAGCTTTTTAGGTCCTCTTCACTTTCAGCAAGCAGGGCTGTGTCATCTGCATAACACAGATTGTTGATGAGTCTACCTCTAATTTTGATGCCACACATCTCCTCATAGAGCCCAGTCTCCTGAATAATCTGTTCTGCAGATTAAAAAGATTGAAAAGATGTAACAATAGGACACATCCTTGATGCATACTCTTCCCAATTTTAAACCATGCAGTGTTTCTTTGCTATGTTCCAAAGATGACTTCCTGGTCCAATTCTCTCATTAGCACAGTCAAGTGTTCTGGGATTCCCACTTCTCAGAGTCAGCCAGTTTGTTGTGATCCACATAGTCAGATGCCTTTGCATAGTCAGTGAAACACAGAGATTCTTCTGGTACCCTCTGCTTTCAGCCAAGATCCATCTGACATTAGCTGTAATATCCTTAGTACCATGACCTCTTCTAAATCCAGCCTGCATTTCAGGCAGTTCTCTGTTGATATGCTGTTCCAGTTGTTTTTGGATAATCTTCAGCAGAATCTTGCTTGCATGTGATATCAATGATACTGTTTGGTAATTTCCACACTCTGTGAGATCACCTTTCTTTGGAAGGGGAACAAATCTAGATCTCTTCCAGTGAGTTGGCCAAGTGGTTATCCTCCAGATTTCTTGGCCCAACTTGGTGAGTAGCATCTGTTTGTTGAAATATGTCAATACCACAAACTCCTGGAGCCTTGTTTTATGCCAGTTCTTTCAGAGCAGCTGAACTTCTTCCTTCATCAACACAAGCTATTGCTCGTACTTTGTTTCATTAAATTCTTCTGTGTCCACCAATTCCTTTTGGTACAATGACTCTGTATACTCTTTGCATCTTTTTTTAATGCTTCCTGGGTAATTTAATAGTCTGCCCAAAGCATTCTTAAGTATTGGAACTTGAAGTTTGAATTTGTTCTTCAGTTCCTTCAGGTTAAGAAATCCTGAGCGAGGTCGGCCCTTCTGATTTTCTAACTCCAGCTCTTTGCACAATTCATTGTAATACTTTACTATGTCTTTCCACACTGCTCTCTGGAATCTTCTATTCAACTTCGTAATATCTTAATTTCTTCCCTTTGCTTTGCCTCTATTATATGTTGGAAAATTTAAAAATAGAAAGTGAAAGGAAATTGCTGATAACCCAAGCCTTAGTTATTACCATAACTTTTAATGTATTTTTTTGCTAAGTTTTTGTTCCCCTAGATAGGCCAGATGTTTTCCTCACAGTATTTCCGACTGCCTATTCATGCATTCATTTTAGTGAAAAATTGTGTAACCACACAAATCTTGAGTTTAAGCTTTTTAAGTATTGTGATTTAATTTAATAGGTGGAGGGAGGAGTGGATAAAGGAAAGGGGAAAGACCCGGTGTGAAAAACAGTGTATACAAATTTTGTAAGTAAAGCAGTATAAAATAATAAATTTTTTTGAAAAAGAGGATTGTGGTGAGACTTTGTCTCATATACGTTGGACATGTTATCATGTCAGGTAAAGTAGAGGGTTATTGAAAAAGAGAAGGACTCTTTCGATGCACAACATAGACAGTCTTCCAAGAATCCTGAAAAATCTATAACCAGGAGAGGATAAAATAGATGAATGGGACCTTCTAAGAATCAAATCCCTAAGAACATCCAAAAACTTCTCGAATAGGATAAAAAGGGAAGCCACAGATTGGGGGAAAATATTTGGTAATGACATGTCTGTCGAGGATTTTCGATCATAGGGTCGCCATGAGTCACCTACGACTTGACAGCACTTAACAATAACAACAACAATGACATGTCAGATAAGGGTCTTACAACTAGAATTTATAAAATACTCGAGCATCCCAACAAGATAAAGGTAAATAACCAAATTGAAAAATGGGCACAGGATATGGACAGACACTTCACCAAAGAAGACGTTCAGATGACCAGCAAGCACATGTTCAAAATCCCTAGCTCTAAGAGAGATGCAAATCAAAACAACTATGAGATATCATCTCACCCCAATAAGAATAGCAAAATTTAACAGAACAGCAAGCAACAAATACTGGCGAGGTTGTGGAGAAACT
>NW_006399781.1:17170821-17176795 GCF_000299155.1 Elephantulus edwardii
GTTTTTTAGCAGGAAAAAGCCATACCCACTGTCATCAAGTCAATTCTGAGTCATAGTAAACCTATAAGGGTAGAACTATCCCATAGAGTTTCTAAGACTATAAATCTTTAAGGATGCCAACTGCCCAATCTCTAACCTATGGCTCAGTTTTTTTGGTTGATAGAAACCTTAAAATGATGCCAGGCCAGCTTCCCCCCTCCACAGCTTCCAAAATTTTTTTAACGAATACATATTTTTGTATGGACTGTAGGGAAGTACAAAGTTAAATATTTACAATCACTTAGAAATTAGTGAGTTATAAAGAGAGAAAGCAATACCAGAAATGTACCAGCTATAGAATCTGCATTATGAAGTCACGGAATTCAGAGGAAGACTGTTATTTCAAAAGAACATTGGTCATAGTGCCAGATGTAGAGGGCCAGGTTAAATAGCCAGAGATATACTTAAGGGAATAAGAGAGTGACAATGATCATTGGTGATTTTGGTGATGCTGTTTAGGTAGAGTGGTGGAGACTAAAATCAAGTAGAGGTAATACATTTGAAGTGAATTAGCTGGAGAACAAATATAATGCTGGCAAATTATCTTTACTTTGTTTTTGAAATGAAAAAGTTTCAGCTTGTTTAAATGCTATTAGGAAGGGTACATAGAAGGAAGTTGGGTTGAAATTTAGAAAAGGTAATTACAAAAGGTAATTGAAATTATAGGCATATAAGTCTTACAGTGGTAATCACAAGCCCTACTTTTGGGTTGGTCTTAGATCTTGAATGTTTTACCGCTTATTCTCAGATTAGGACACATTTTCTGTAAAGGGCTGAAAAGTAAATTGGTTAAGTCTCTGTCATATATACCATTGACATGGCTGTACTCCTTTAAGATTTTTTTGTTGTTGTTGTTGATTGCCTTCAATTCAAGCATGACTCATAGCTACTCTATGAACAAAAGGCCTGAAGCCCCTCTACAACTATCGACATTTATCAAAGTTCATAGAGTTTCTGGAGGCATGTTGTTTAGGAGGTAGATGCCGTTCCTGCTTCCTGTGTTGTTGTTTTATATACACTTAAATTTTATTTTTATGTGATTTTGATGTCCCATTATTTTTGTTTTATTTTCTCTCAGTCCTTAAAAAGTGTCAAAATTATTATTAGCTTATAGGACTTACAAACACAGGCCTGACTCTCTTCTTTTTTTCTTTATTATTATTATATTGTGTGTATGTGTACCATCAAATCAGATCTGACTGGTATAGGAGGAGGACATTGCTCCTCCTCCAGCAGAGCATCTGGTGGATTCAAACCACACACCTCTGGGATTGCAGTGCAGCTTTTTGCCCCTAGGCCACCAGAGCTCCCTTAAGGCCTGACTCTCTTCTTAAAAGCTAAGACCCTAAAAAAAAAAAAAACAAAAAAAACTAAGACCCACTCATCTTACACTCAAGAAGTCTCCAAGCTCCATCTTCCCCCTAGGTTTTTTAGTTTCTTTTATACCTTTTTATTACTTGTCTTTCTTCCTTTTGCTGAGCACTTCTAGTTCTGAAAAGAAGCAGTAATAATGAATGCTTTGTTCTTAATTTTATAGTAAGTATGTTTTGCCTTGCCCTTATTAATTTGCTGTAGATTTTTGGTAGATGTGTGATCAGTTTGTGAGTATTTCTCTGTATTCACATTTGCTAAGACTGGGAGTTTTTAAATAAGTGAGTTATAAATTTTATTAGATGCTTTTTCTGTATCTGATGGCATAATTTTGTTTTCTTAAAAAATTGGTTTATGGAGCATATGAAATGTTATGTATTTTCTATTGAATGACCCTTGTGTTTCTGGGGTGAACTCAGCTTGTTTTATGATGTAATAATATTATTGTCTTGATTCACTTCGGAATCAATGTCTAACTGTTGACTTAATTTCTCATTAGTATTGTTAAGATTATTCTTTTTATTTCTTCTTGACTCCTTTAAATGTATTGCCTTAAAGTAATTAATAATACACATACTCTTTGTCTTTTTGGTTTCCTTTTATAGTAAATTTTATTTTATACTGGTCTTTTGTTCATAGGGCCACTATGAGTTGTCTATGACTCGACAGCACTTAACAACAACTAGCTTACTTACAAAGTTTTTATACATTGTTTTTCATACCGTATCTTTCTCATTTCCTTTACCCACTCCTCTCTTCACCCATCAAATTGTGCAACTCTATGGTTAATGCTCCCCCCCCCATCTTCACCCCCTTGGATCTTTATACACGTTTTACTAGTTATCTATTTCTACAATAATGACCTTATGCCATAATTGTCTTTAGGGGACTGAGTTAGTTCACTTAGCATAATGCTCTCCAGTACCACTCAAGTTAGGTAGTGATTTATAAAAGCATTGCTCCTGCATGCTGTATTCCATCATGATAATTTTTCAATCCATTCTGTTGTGGTTTGGGCTGTTTTCGTGTTCTTGCGATGGTGAATAACACTGCTGTAAAAATTTGTGTACAAATCTCTGTCTCAGTTTTCATTTTGGGGGGGGTTTATTCGAAGCTGAGTCTTACTGGAATTTCAGGTGTTGAGCTTTTTGAGGAAATGCCAAACTGCCTTCCAGAGTGGTTGTACTATTTTACAATCCCACCAACAGTAGGAGTCCCCATCTCTCCACATCCTCTCCAACATTTATTTCTTGCTGTGCTGTTAATTCTTTGCCACTGCTACTGTGGTGAGATGGTATCTCATTGTAGTTTTTATTTCCATCTGTCTTATTACCAGTGATTTTGAGCATGTCTTCATGTGTCTATTGACCACCTAAATATCTTCCTCTGTGAAAAAGTCTTTCTATGTCTTTTTTGTCTGTTTTGTGATTGTGTTATCAGTCTTTTTCTTGGGTAGGCCCTATAGAATTCTGTGAACTTTTAATATGAGACCCTTGTCTGAAATAGTATTCCAGATGTTTTTCTCTAGTTAGTAGGGGTTTCCGCCCCCCACACACACACTCTTTTGGAAAAAGTTTTTGATGTGCATAGGGATTTAATCTTTAGAAGGTCTCATTCATCAATTTTATTCTTTCCAGATTGTACATTTCTGGCTGTGTTTGGCAGTTTCTTTATACCATAGGCTAGGCTGTCTAAGCTTGATCCTAGTTTGTCTCTGATGGACTTTTGGGTTTTACTCCCAGGTCTCTGATCGACCTTGAGTTGATTTTTGTTTCTGGTGTGAGATGTGGATCTTGTTTTAGCTTTCTGCAGGCAGCAGTCCGGTTTTGCCAGCGTCATTTGTTGAAGAGGTTGTCACTTCCTCACTTGATAGGTTTTATTTTCTTAACAATTATTAATTGATCCCAGATAGATGGGTCCATTTCTGGGTTCTCAATTATGTTCCATTGGTCTATGTATCAGTCATACTAATAAACATACATACTCATGATATACATACATACATACATACATACATACATACATACAACTGACTACAAGAGGTCCATATTTGTTCTCATTTCCAAGAAAGGTTATACAAAAAAATGTGGAAATTATTTAATACTGCAGTCTTCAATATGAGTTGAAGCTCAACATCAAGAAAACAAAGATTTTCACCACTGGATCATTTGGCAGCAACATGATAAATGGAGAAGAGTTAGAGATTGTTAACAACATCAGCTTACTTGGGTCCACAATCAACACTCTTGGCACCAGAATAAAAAATCAAAAGACAAATTGCTCTGGGGAAGGCTGTTGTCAGAGGCCTCTTCAGAGTAATAAAGAGCAAAGATAGCAGTTAAGAAACTAAGGTTTGCCTCATCCAGGCCATGGTCTTCACAGTTGCTTGCTATGCATCAGAGACCTGGAGAGTGAATAAGGGTTACAGAAGGGTCTTTGATTTATGATGCTGGAGAATAGTATTGAACATATACCATGGACTGCTAAGAGAACAAACAGAACTGTCCTTGAGAAAATGAAACCAGGTTGTCCCTTGGAGGCAAAGATTTTAAAGCTCTGTCTCATATATTTTAGGCATGTTGCCAGGAGGGACCAGTCCTTGGAGAAGGACCTCATGCTTGGAAGGGTGGAGGGATAGTGCAGAAGAGGGAGACCCTGCATGAGATGGATTGACTTAGTGACTTGGGTAATGGGGATTAGGTGTGATGGAGGCAATGGAATTGACTCAGGATAGGGTAAGATTCAGAGCTAAAATACATAGGGTCACTATAAGTTACAGTTGATTTGACAGAACATAATAATAACATTATCTTTAATATTACTTAAAAACAAAATCTTGCTGAAGATTATCTAAAAATGGTTAGAACAGTACATTGACAGAGACCTATCAGAAGTAAGAGGCTGACTGTGTAAAGTCATTTGACTGAATAGACCATAACAAACTATGGCTAACAATGAGAAGACTGGAAATATCAGAACAACTAATTATACTCATACAAAACCTATACATACAACAAAAAGCTGTTGTCCAAACAGGGCAAGGGAACATTGCATGACCTAAAATCAGGAAAGATGTGTGTCAGGGCTAAATCCCATCTTCACACTTATTCATTCTATATGCTGAACAAATTGTTTGAGAAGCTGGACTCTATAAAGAGGAATGTGGCATGAGGATCAGTGGAAGACTCATCCACAACCTGTGTTAGGTAGCTGACACAACCTTGCTTGTTGAAAGGGAGGAGGTCTTAAAATGCTGCAGAGCTAAGACTATAACCTTCAATATGGATTACATCTCAACATAAAGAAGTCAGAAATTCTCACCACTGGACCAAGAAGCTAGCTACATCATGATAGGTAGAGAAATACTAAAATTGTCAATGATTACATTTTCTTGAATCCACTGTCAATACACTTGGTGCCAGCAGTCAGATGCATTGGACAAGTCTGCAGTCAGGAGCTTTTCCAAATTACTGAGGGTCAGTGATACCAGTTTGAACTAAGATGCTTCTGTTTCAGATGATGGTCTTTTCAGTCACTTAACACGCACCTGAGAGCTGGACATTGAATAAGGATGGCAGAAGAAGAATTGATTCCTTTGAGTTGTACTTGATAAGAGCACTGAATATCCCATGAACTGCCTAAAGAACTGATAGATAGGTCTTGGCACATTGCTAGTAGTGGCTGTTCTTTGGAGAAGGACATCATGCTTGGAAAGGTGGAGGAATAGCAAAAGAGAAGACAACCCTCAATAAAATAGATTGACACACTGACTGCAGCAGTGGGCTCAAGTATGTCAGAGAGGATAAGAATGGCACAGAATTGGACTGGGTTCAGATCTGTTGTTCAGAGAATCTCTGTGAGTCTTATTCAACTCGATGACACCTAACAACAATAATATTAACATTTTAATTCCTTTTTAGAATCAATTAGTGATTATTTAATTTCTCCTTAGTGTTAAGATTATTATTTCTTCACCTTTTAAATGCATTGCCTTAAAGTAATTCATGCAGTACAGTCTTTTTTATTGTGATTTTAATAAGTTTACAGAAAAGTTGGATTTTCATTTACTCATTCATTGTCACAGTCTCCTACCTACCTCACAGTTCACTTAAAAAAATACTCATTGTTGCATCACTTCCTCCCCATAACTCTCCCCTAATCCATTTTGCTATGCACCTCTTACTCTGAACTGCTTTCACACAAATAATGTCTAATATATTCCTTTTAAACAGTTCTTTCCTTCAACTGTCCTAATGCAGTGTTTATTATTTATCTCCTCTTTTCTTAGTTCCCCCCAACCTCCATATCCGTCCTGTTTTAGAGCAGTAGTGTTTGTCCTTTTGTGACTGAGAAATTTAACGCAGCATAATGTCCTTTGATGGTCATCCATGTTGTGTAATATTTTATGAGTTCCTTGCTTTTCAGTGCTGCATAGTATTCCATTGTGTGAACATAAACTTCTCTCTCCCACCCCATGTTTTTTTGCTGTTTTTTTTAAATCAATAATTTATTCATTGTTCATAGCTTTTTACAGAAAACCAGAATAACATAAATGACAATTATA
>NW_006399781.1:17191051-17199602 GCF_000299155.1 Elephantulus edwardii
TAGTGACGCAGTGTACAACAACCCTAAACCCTGCTCTAGCCTGTGCAAATCTCACTGTCTCCAACACAGCTACCCTAATTACCCCAGCCACTGGATCAATCCAGCTCATAGAGGGTCTTCCTCTTCTGCGCTGTCCCTCCACTCTCCCAAACATGATGTCCTTCTCTAAGGACTGTCCCTCCTTACAACATGTCCAAAGTATGTCAGATGAAGCTTCAGAATCTTTGTCTCCAAGGAGCAGTGTGGTTTAACCCTCTCGAGGATGAACCTTTTCATTTTCTTAGTGTATGGTATATTCAGTACTCTTCTCCAACACCACAGCTCAAGGGCATCAATTCTCCTATCCTCCTTCATCAGTTTCCAGCTCTCTGACACACAGCAAGTGATTGCAAAGACCATGGCCTGCATCAGGAACACCTTAGTCTCTAGAGTAACACCATTGCTCTTCAGTACTTTGGCGCTTTCCCTAGCAGCAGACTTTTCCATCGCAATACATCTTTTAATTTTCTGGCTGCTGGTGCCAAGAGTGTTGACTGTGGAGCCAAGCAAACTAAAGCTTTTAACAATCTCAGTTTCTTCACCATCCATCCTGATGCTGCCAATTGGCCCAGTGGTGAGAATCTTTGTCTTCTTGATACTGAGCCTCAAGATTCTATTGAATATTTATTCTCTCCATTTTGCCTGGGAAGGTTTCTTCTTCTAATTCTTCCACAACTTTTCTGGTGCTTTTGCTTGCTTGTTCCTGTTCTGGGATTCTGATGATGTGCATGTTATTTCTCTTGATGGTATCTCACATTATTCTTAGGTTTTCTTTTTCCTTCCTTTTTAATTCTGCTTTTTGCTATAGCAATCCAATAGTGAAAATTCTGTCTTCTATTTCACTGATTTTGTGTTCCATCTCTTCACCTTTGTTAATGGTCCCTCCATCATGCTGACAGCATCTGAAACATTGGACCTCATATTTTGGATCATGGTTTTTTGTTTTTCCAATTCCTCTAATGACTCATTTGTTTTATATGCATTGTTTTGGAAATTTTTTTCACACCCTCCTGGTTTTTGTTTGCTGTATCCTGTAATTCTTCAAGTTTGTCTTTCACCCATAGAAAATATTCAGTCATTGTTCTTTTGAATTCTGTATCTGAAAGTTCCATCAGACTTTCTGGCTTCAGGAAGTTTATTGATACTTTGTCATTTTGGGAAAGTGACATCTTGCTTTGGGCTTGTGTAGGGTGTGATGTAGCCTTTCTTTCATGACATTGCTCTAGTAGTTTTTCATGCCTGAGGCAATGATAGGTTCTTGATGTGAAGTGACTGCTCTAAATGAGGGTAGGGCAGAAAAGTTTCAGTTCAGGGCCTCTGAAAGCAGCCTCTTCTGTTTATAACTGTTGCTGACCAAGGCTTTCTGGACTAAAGGCAGTTAGCTGACTGGGTGTGAGGAAATGTAAGGCAGAGCATAGAGTCACTGGCATGGGCATGGATGAGGGACGTGGGCTGAGGGCGAGAACCAAGGGCCAGGGTGCAGGCCTGGGAGCAGGATACGTGTGCAGACTCACGCTGGGTGAAGGGCATATGTGCAGATGCATGCTGGGCGGGCTTGTGTACATACTCTTGCCAGTTGGGCATGTGACAGAACCTTACTCAGATCTCAGCTGTTAAGCCCACTTTAGGCGGCCTGCTTTGGCAGCCAGCTTTCAACACCCACTCCAGTCCATCCTTGCTCTGTTCTGTCCTTGCTCTAGTCCACCCTCACTCCCTGAGTGGTTTTCTTATGTTGAACCATCCTTGCATACCTCTTTTGAATTGCACTTGGTCATGGTGAATTTCTTTTTCCTTTGAGAGGACCGTCATGCTTGAGAGGGTGGAGGGACGGCACAGGAGAAGAAGACCCTCGATGAGATGGATTGATTCCATCCCTTGGGTAATGGGGTAAGTGTGTCAGAGACAGTGAGATTGGCAAGGGATAGAGCAGGGTTTAGGGCTGTTGTACATAGGGTTGCTATGAGTCACAGGTAACTCGATGGCACATAACAACAACAACTACTGTCGGATTCTTTTGGCCAGGATTTCATTGAGGATTTTTGCATATGTGTTCATGTGAGATACCAGACTATAGTTTTAAATTTTCACCTGACTTTGATATCAAGGATATGTTTAATTCATATAGAATGAATTTGGCTGAATTCCATATTTTTCTATTTTCTGAAATACTTTGTGTAGAATTGGTGACAGTGTTTTCTATTTCATTGATTCTGTGTTCCATCTCTTCAACTTTTTTCATGGGTTTCTCCATCATGTTGACAGCATCTGAGACATTGGACCCCATATTTTGGATCATGGTTTCACTAGTAAAACCATCTCTGGTCCAGAGTTGGTTTTGGGTTTTGTTGTTGTTGTTGTTGTTGTTGTTGTTGTTGTTTTCTTACCTGTTCAGTTTCTTCTTTTGTAATGGGTCTGTTCAAGTGTTCTACTTCAGTCTGTGTTAGTTTAAGTAGGTTCCAAGTGTCTTAAGTATTTGTCCATTTTCTCTAGGTTTTTGTATTTTAGTTTAATTTTTCATGATCCATTGTTAACCTTTTCCTTTTATTTGGTTCTGTTGTGACGTTGCCCTTTTCTCTTTGGATTATTCATGTCTTGGCTTTCTTTTTCTTTATTAGTTTTGCTAGTGGTTTGTCAATTTTATTGACCTTTTGAATGAACAACTCCTGTTCTTGTTGATGTTTTTAGTGGTTTTTCTTTTTTATATTTCATTTATTCTGTCCTAAGTTTTGTTGTTGTTGTTGTTATGTGCCATGGAATCATCCGTCACTCATAGGACCCTCTGTATAACAGATCTGAAGCATGCCCTGTCCTGAGTCAGTCTCACTGATTCCAACACACCTTAACTCACTTTGATCCAGTTACTGTATCAATCCATATCATTCGGAGTCTTCCTCTTTTGTGCTGACTTGTCCATCCTTCTAAGCATGTTATCTTTCTCCAAGGACTGGTCCCTCCTGGCCACATGTCCAAAGTATGTGAGAGGGAGCTTCAAAATCCTTACCTCCAATGAGAAACTTGGTTTCATCTTCTCTTTCTAGGTGGTGTTGGGTTTTCTTGCTGTTCTTTTTCAACTTATTGGAGATTCTGGGTTATTGAAGTAATTACAAATTTTTTATTCCCTTTTGATGGGTTTGCTTATTGCTATCAATTGACTTCTAATTACTACTTTGGCTGTTGCCCAGATGTTTTGGTAAGTTTCTTTTAATTGTCATTTGTTTCAAGAAACTTGTTTATTTTTTCTATTACCCATACATGTTCAAGCAAGGTGTTGTTCAGCTTCCAGATATTTGGATTATTTTCTTCTCTGTCCTCTTGTTATTAATTTCTAATTTAATATACATAATCTTAAGGCCAGTATTGTTAGATGTTTTGCTTCATGGTTAACTCTTCTGCCATTGACCGCTTTATGCACTTGTTAGTTAAATCATTAATTTATTTAAGTATTAGTTAGGAACTACCATGTGCAGATCATAGAGTTGCTTTGAGTCGTACTTGACTCAGTGGCACTGAACAACCATCACCACCATGTACTTTAACATATACATTAAATGCCCTTGAGGTTTTTACAGTATATTCCTATATTCTCCATTGCTTACACAGAACACCAGAGGACAACCATGGGACAGAATCTCAGGACTCTAACTTTGATATTTTTTTCTATTTTAAGGAAATTTTTTATATTGTACTGGTTTACTTACAAAGTCTGTATTCATTGTTTTTCTGACTCATCGCTGACTTTACAGTGGGTTTTCAGAAGCTATATAAATCAGTTAGGAAGAAATTCCCCATCTTTCTCCCACAGCTTACTGGTGGACTCAAACCTTGTGCTTTTGGGCTAGCAGCACAAATCCTTACCCAGTAGACCAACACAGCCCCCTATTTTTTCATAAATTCATATAAAAATTATATAAGTATGGTTATTTTGGGTCTGATATAATGATGCATTAAAAAATGTGAGATGGCTATCACATTAATGTGACTGATTTGTTTGGGCTGAAGTTAAAAAGCTATTATTTTTTCTTAAGAGGTAGAAATTGTTTTATGTAATTTGATGGGATACATTAAATGCACATTTTTCACTAAAGAACAAAATTTGATGCTCAATAATCTTTACTAGTAAATTATAGTTAGGCATTTTGTAAGAATCATACAGATAAAGTATTATCCATATTTTCTGAGTACTTAGGCTGTAGTTAATGACAGTATTGAAGATTGTTTCAGCATTTGTTTCATCAAATACAGCTTATTCAATTGATAGTTACATACCTTTTGTGCCGTTGATATAGATCCTAACTAATGAGAAACTTCTTATAATCTAATTCATTAAAGCTGAATTATTTTCCCCCCTACTAAACTGCCAGGTGAACCTGGCCATCTTGACCGTTACCTCTAGAGCTTATCATGATAGTACTGTTGTTAGGTGGCCACAGCACTAATATCTATAAAGGCTAGATAATAGAGAGGCTGATTTTGTTCTCTTCTAGAAGTTTCTATTTACTGTCCCTAGCCTAAGCCATGTCTTTTTTAGGAAATGATAATAAGGTCATTTCATCTAAAGGATAGAGGAGGGGCAGAGATTGAAGGGAAGTCCTTTGTGACACTTCTATAGAATGCAGTCCTTTGTGAGCCACTGTAGAATCTTGCTAACTCTGAGTTGTACCAGGTGTTTGAAATGTAGGTGGATGGGAGGAAGTGAGTGGATATCAGGATACCCCTGAGCTTTATAAAAATGGTACAAAATTAGATTTTTCAATCTGTTTCTGTATATAAAATGGAGTCCCTTTGATACCCTGTTTGGGTTTAAGTTGAAAGGTTACAAATTGATAAGTGCAACAAAGATCAGCTAGAGAGAGGAAGCTAGAAGGAGAGAGCTAGAGAAAAGGAGATGGTTATTTCTTTTGAGCATATGATCTGTTATGCTTGGAATGACAAACTAAAGAGGAATGGTGTCACATTCGTCATACAGAAGAACATTTCAAGATCTATCCTGAAGTAAAAGGCTGTGAGTGATAGGATACTATCCATACACATACAAGGAAGACACATGAATACCACTGTTACTCCATTACAGGTACCAACTACTAAAGCCAAAGGTGAAGAAATTGAGGTCTTCTGTTGCATTGGAAAAATCTGTTGTCAAGGACCTGGCCAGAGTTCTAAGGAGCAATAATGTCACTTTAAAGACCACAGTGTATTTTATCCAATCCATGGTCCAGTTACTTGATACTCATCTGAAAGTTGGACAGTAGCTAAGGATGATATACCAATTGTTGATGCCTTTTGAGTTGTGATATTGGAAAAGAGTACTGAATGTTCCATGGACTGTCAGAAGAACAAAGGAAAATACATTGGAGAAAGGACAACCAGGGTTCTGCTTATGGGCAGAGGTGGTGAAATGTCATCTCACATACTTTGGACATGTTGTAAGGGCCAGTCCTTGGGGGGAAAACCATCATGCTTGGTAAGGAAGAGGGTCGGCGAGAGGAATTCTCTCAGCCAGATGGATTGACACATTAACAATAGACTCAAGTATATTGGAGATGATGCAGGGTACATAGTTATTGTTCATAAGGTTGCTAGGGGTCATGGTTGACACAACAGCATGTAACAACAGTAACAGTCAGCTTTTAACATCTGAAATTCATCAAGACATGGAAGCTCTGGTGGCCTATTGGTAAGAAGCTGCACTGTAATCCCAGAGGCACGCGGTGCAAATCCACCAGATGCTCTGCTGGAGAAGGAGGGACAGTCTCTTATACCAGTCAGATCCGATTTGATGGTACACACACACACACACACACACACACACACACACACAATAAATAAATAAATAAATGCTTTTTAAAAAATCCGTGAAATTCATCAAGATATATTAATAATTGGCTACTAGAATGCAGAATTTGGAAATGAAGAAAGACTAGTAGTTGGAAACGATGGTCTTGGTAACAGAATGAGACTGGAGCTGGAAAGACAAATTTTTTTTACTATTACTGGTTAATTTCTTGCAAATATCTTTTAAAAACAAACAGTAACTAAATTATATAGACATAGATCTCACCTAATGCACTCCAGAGGAATCAGAATAGCTCAGTATAAGTAGTTAGGAGCTGACTGTAGAACAGACCATCAATTACTCATAATGCAAGTTTAAGTTGAAGCTGAAGAAAATGAAAAAAGTCCAAAGAACTGAATATGAAAACCACAATATGACCTTGAATCTATCCCACCTGAATTTAAAAAGCATGTGAAGAATAAATTTGATGGATTGAACAATAATAACCAGAGACCGAGATGAGTTGTGAGATGACGTCAGATCGTCCATGAAGAAAGCAAAAAGTTTTTACAAAGAAGAGAGAAAAGACCAAAATGGATGTCAGAAGAGACTCTGAAGCTTGCACGGGGATACCAAAATAAAGGGAATAAAAAAAGGCTGAAATAAGAGAGATGAACAGAGGGTTTAAATTACAGCAATGTATTATAATGAAATAACAAGAAATTTGGAAGACAGCTACGTGGCTGACTGGAGGAGCTCCATATTTGTTCCCATTTCAAGAAAAGGTGATCAAACAAAATCTGGCCATGATCAAGCAATTATCATTAATACTACATTCAAGTAAAGTCTTGATGAAGATTATTTAAAAATAGCTATAATAAGGAACTCAAAAAATCAAACTGGATCCAGAAGAGACCATGGAAAGAGGGATATTATTACTGATGTCAAATATAAAAGAATACCAGAAATATGTATGTATGTGTTGAATTGATTATGCAAAGACATTGAGTGGAGTAGCAAATTCTGGCTAACACTGGAAAGAATGGAAATCCCAGAACATTTTATTATGTTCATATGGAAAATATGCATAGACCAAAAAGCCAGTTAAAGACAGAATAAAGGAGCATATCTTGGTTTAAAATCAGAAAGTATATACATCATGTTTGTGTTTTTTCTCCATACATTTTCATTCTATGTGCTGACCAAATCATTCGAGAAACTAGAAAATTTGAAGTAGAACATAGTATTAGGATTGAAGGAAGGCTAATCTGTAATTTGTGTCATGCAAATAAGGCAGCCTTTCTTGTAGAAAATGGATTATATCTCAACATCAAGAAAACAAAAATCCTCACCAATAGACTAATTACTATAGAGAAAGATTGAAATTGTCAACAAAACCATTTTACCTAGATCCACAAATCAACACCCATGATGACAACAGTCAGGATATCAGAAGGCATGTTGCATTGGGAGAATCTGCTGTCTGGTCCTAAATTAGTGCTAAAAAGCAGTGGTAACAGTTTAAAGTCTATATAGTTCACATGATATTCAGCCATGGTATTTTCAGTTGTTCCCTGTGCATCTGAAAGTTGAAGAGTGAACAAAGATAACATAAGAATAATAAATGCCTTTGAATATTGGAATTGGAGAAGAGGACTGATTACTTCATGGACTACCAAAGAAACAAACCTTTTTTTTTAAAGGCTGTCAAACAAGAATACTCCTTAGAGCGAAGGATGGTGAAACCTTATCTCACTCATTTTGGGCATGTTTTGGGGAGGGACCAGTCCCTGCATAAAAAGCTTCGTGCTAGGAAAGGTGAAGGGTCAGAAAAAGAGAGGAAGACCCCCAACAAGGTGAATGTAAACAGTGACTGTAACAAAGAGCTTGAGATACCAGAGATCATGCAATGGTGCGGCATAGGACGAGGCTCAGACCTGTTGTTTATAAAGTGATTGAGTCGTAGTCAATTTGATGGTACCTAGCAACATTTCTTTTGATTTTTTTTATTATGAAATGTAAAAAGTAAATTTATTATTGTAACATCATATGATGTCTTAAGCCATTTATAGAGTGATAATATGAAACATGTTACCTCAGTAAAATACCCATCAGTATTTGGTCATCATCTGTAGAGATAGTCATAAAATACTTGGCTAATCTTAGCATTCTAGATCTGTAGAGATAGTCACAAAATACTTAGCTAACTTTAGCATTCTAAGACACAGAATTTTCAAGAGATTATAAATGGTCTGTTTAAAAGGATTTAGTTACATTATTTTGAGTGCTAGCAAATTCAAAATGTATATGTCAGGTACAGGCTGGAGACTTCCATTGAAGCCTCTTTGCATTCATAGATCAGGCAACAGGAAGACTCAGTCAAGAGAGGAGAGAGTTCTGCCAGTTTATCTCTTTATAATCTTCAGGTGGACCACGCCCTTAGTAAACTCCTCTTTTGACTGGTCAGTTGATAACATAAAATTTCATTATGAAAGATTATTTCATTACATTATACAGCAGAAAATAATTTTATATTTGGCTAGACTATTGGGAATATTAGCCTAGCAAAGTTGACACGTAAAATTACGATAGAGACAAACCCTTGTGTCGAGGGCTGACTCAATAGATCGCAGTGAGGGAGCTGCTCTGCTACGTACGAAACCCTGACCCAGAAGCAGGTGTAAAATGGTGCAACCACTGTGGGAGGCGGTATGGCACTTTCTCAAAAAGTTGCAAATA